>NC_041386.1:671505321-671511026 GCF_002162155.2 Triticum dicoccoides | reverse complement strand
GGTTGGTGGCATGAACCGGGACCAAAAGGGTTACCTTTAGTCCCGGTTCATGCCACCAACCGGGACCAATAGTGGTGCCTATATATAGCCCCTCGCGCAAGAGCAGAGCACATCTGTTTTTTCTGGCCGAGGGGGAGAGGGCTTGGTGGTGCTCTAGCTCACCTCCTATGCACACAAGGTGTTCGATGGAATGCCCGAGCCACACTACTTAAGGTTTCTCCTCTCCAAGCTCGACCGCCAAGCTCCATTTTCCTCAATATTTATCTAGGTTTAGCGGTCCGTCACGCCCCGTCCCCGTCTTCACCGCCGTCGATCACCCGCGCCGATCTCATCGCCGGCACCACCGTGGTGAGCCTCTTGTTCTTATCTTTTTTCTGAAAGGAAAAATATTATTACTTGTTTGTTTAGATAGATACTTGTATTATTTTCTTACTTTTATTATTGCATCTTATATAGTGCGCCGATGGTTTTGGTATCCGCCCCCGTCGGCCCTCGTCCTGTCTATGATTCGGATGTGGTATATATTATCTTTTCATAACTATTGGTTCATTTATTGTTTATGAAAATTATGCCGACCAACGTGACATAGATTTTATTTATCTAGGAGGTTGTTGAACCGGAAATTCCAACCGACCCTATTGTCGAGAGGTTAAATTTAGTTGAAGAAGAAAACAATTTCTTGAAGGAAAAAATAAAAAAACTTAAGGAGGAGAAGATGATATTGGAGTTGCATGTTGCGGATGTCGTCGATGATCACAAGATCAAGATGGATGCAATGCGCTTGAAGATGAGAAAGATTAGAAAATATGCCATTCATACCGAGGCTTGGTATCATTATGCCGTTGGATCAGTTGTTACCTTGGTTGCGATTATGATCGCATTTGTTTTCGCATTGAAATGTTTTACATAGTTTCAATGTATGGTTTAATTAATTTAGATGCTCTACAGAGCTTTATGTTGTTAGATGAGAACTATGTATCTACTTTGGTTTTTATGTGATGATGAACTTCTATTAATTTGGTCACTTAATTATCTATTCATGATGTTCTGTAATGATTTTTGACACACTTAATTATATATAATGCACGCAGATGAACCGGCAATGGATGTACGGTGACAGACACACCTCCGAGTACATTAAGGGCGTGCATGATTTTCTCGAAGTGGCTGAGGCAAACAAGCAGAATGGTTTTATGTGTTGTCCATGCCCTATATGTGGGAATACGAAGTCTTACTCTGACCGGAAAATCCTTCACACCCACCTGCTTTACAAGGGTTTCATGCCACACTATAATGTTTGGATGAGGCACGGAGAAATAGGGGTTATGATGGAAGACGGCGAGGAAGAAGAGTACGATGACAACTATGTGCCCCCTGAATACGGTGATGCTACTGAACATCAAGATGCACCAGACGATGTGCACGATGGTGCTGCAACGGGCGAAGCTGCTGAAGATCAAGAGGAACCAGACGATGTGCCTGATGATGATGATCTCCGCCGGGTCATTGTCGATGCAAGGACACAATGCGAAAGTCAAAAGGAGAAGCTGAAGTTCGATCGCATGTTAGAGGATTACAAAAAGGGGTTGTACCCCAATTGCGAAGATGGCAACACAAAGCTCGGTACCGTACTCGAATTGCTGCAGTGGAAGGCAGAGAATGCTGTGCCTGATAAAGGATTTGAGAAGCTACTAAAAATAATGAAGAAGAAGCTTCCAAAGGATAACGAATTGCCCGACAGTACATACGCAGCAAAGAAGGTCGTATGCCCTCTAGGATTGGAGGTTGAGAAGATACATGCATGCCCTAATGACTGCATCCTCTACCGCGGTGCATACAAGGATCTGAACGCATGCCCGGTATGCGGTGCATTGCGGTATAAGATCAGACGAGATGACCCTGGTGATGTTGACGGCGAGCCTCCCAAGAAGAGGGTTCCTGCGAAGGTGATGTGGTATGCTCCTATAATACCACGGTTGAAACGTCTGTTCAGAAACGGAGAGCATGCCAAGTTGATGCGATGGCACAGTGAGGACCGTAAGAAAGACGGGAAGTTGAGAGCACCCGCTGACGGGTCGCAGTGGAGAAAAATTGAGAGAAAGTACTGGGATGAGTTTGCAAAGGACCCAAGGAATGTATGGTTTGCTTTAAGCGCGGATGGCATTAATCCTTTCGGGGAGCAGAGCAGCAATCACAGCACCTGGCCCGTGACTCTATGTATGTATAACCTTCCTCCTTGGATGTGCATGAAGCGGAAGTTCATTATGATGCCAGTTCTCATCCAAGGCCCTAAGCAACCCGGCAACGACATTGATGTGTACCTAAGGCCATTAGTTGAAGAACTTTTACAGCTGTGGAATGGAAACGGTGTACGTACGTGGGATGAGCACAAACAGGAGGAATTTAACCTAAAGGCGTTGCTGTTCGTGACCATCAACGATTGGCCCTCTCTCAGTAACCTTTCAGGACAGACAAACAAGGGATACCACGCATGCACGCACTGTTTACTTGACACCGATAGTATATACCTGGCAAGCTGCAGGAAGAATGTGTACCTGGGCCATCGTCGATTTCTTCCGACCAACCATCAATGTCGAAAGAAAGGCAAGCATTTCAAAGGCGAGGCAGATCACCGGAAGAAGCCCGCCATGCGTACCGGTGATCACGTACTTGCTATGGTCAATGATTTACACGTAATCTTTGGAAAGGGTCCCGGCGGACTAGCTGTTCCGAATGACGCTGAGAATCACGCACCCATGTGGAAGAAGAAATCTATATTTTGGGACCTACCCTACTGGAAATACCTAGAGGTACGCTCTTCGATCGACGTGATGCACGTGACGAAGAACCTTTGCGTGAACCTGCTAGGCTTCTTGGGCGTGTATGGGAAGACAAAAGATACACCTGAGGCACGAGAGGACCTGCAACGCTTGCACGAAAAAGAGGGCATGCCTCCGAAGCAGTATGAAGGTCCTGCCAGCTACGCTCTTACGAAAGAAGAGAAAGAAATATTCTTTCAATGCCTGCTCAGTATGAAGGTCCCGACTGGCTTCTCGTCGAATATAAAGGGAATAATAAATATGCCAGAGAAAAAGTTCCAGAACCTAAAGTCTCATGACTGCCACGTGATTATGACGCAACTGCTTCCGGTTGCATTGAGGGGGCTTCTACCGAAAAACGTCCGACTAGCCATTGTGAAGCTATGTGCATTCCTCAATGCAATATCTCAGAAGGTGATCGATCCAGAAATCGTACCAACGCTAAGGAGTGATGTGGCGCAATGTCTTGTCAGTTTCGAGCTGGTGTTCCCACCATCCTTCTTCAATATCATGACGCACGTCCTAGTTCATCTAGTCGACGAGATTGTCATTCTGGGGCCCGTATTTTTACACAATATGTACCCCTTTGAGAGGTTCATAGGAGTCCTAAAGAAATATGTTCGTAACCGCGCTAGGCCAGAAGGAAGCATCTCCATGGGCCATCAAACAGAGGATGTCATCGGGTTTTGTGTTGACTTCATTCCTGGCCTTAAGAAGATAGGTCTCCCTAAATCGCGGTATGAGGGGAGACTGACTGGAAAAGGCACGCTTGGAAGGGACTCAATAATATGCAGGGACGGATATTCTTGGTCTCAAGCACACTACACAGTTCTACAGAACTCTACCTTGGTGACCCCGTATGTCGATGAACACAAGAACAGTCTGCGCTCCAAACACCCGGAGCAGTGCGACGACTGGATTACATGTGAACACATCAGGACTTTCGGCAGTTGGTTGGAAACACGTCTCAGAGGTGACAACACTGTTTGTGATGAGCTGTACTTGTTGTCCAGGGGACCATCTTCGACTGTAATGATTTGGAAAGGATACGAGATAAATGGGAATACATTTTACACGATTGACCAAGATGAAAAGAGCACCAACCAAAACAGCGGTGTCCGCTTTGATGCAGCAACCGACAATGGAAATGACACATATTATGGTTACATAGCAGACATATGGGAACTTGACTACGGAGTAGATTTTAAGGTCCCTTTGTTTAAGTGCAAGTGGGTCAATCTGTCAGGAGGCGGGGTACAGGTAGACCCACAGTACGGAATGACCACAGTGGATCTGAAAAATCTTGGGTACACTAACGAACCGTTCGTCCTAGCCAATGATGTGGCACAGGTTATCTATGTGAAGGACATGTCTACCAGACCGAGGAAAAGAAAAGATAAGGAAGCGAATACATCATACAATGAGCCAAAGCGCCACATAGTTCTTTCAGGAAAAAGGGACATCCTGGGAGTGGAGGGCAAGACAGACATGTCTGAAGAGTATGAAAAGTTTCATGAAATTCCCCCCTTCAAAGTCAAGGCTGACCCAAGCATCCTGATAAACGATGAAGATTATCCATGGTTACGGCGCAATAAGCAAACGACACAAGCGAAAAAAAAGTGAAGACTTTCTCCCGCAACTATTATGATGATAACATGCCAACTTTGTAACAGACGAGTATGATACCATTGTCCGTTTTCTACATGCACATGCTATGCCAACTTTTTCAGAGTTCATTTGAAAACTATGAATTTTAAAACCTCGCCAACCGAAGGGCGCTCACACCGGTTTATAAATAAAGCAACAAAGAAAACAAAAAAAGAGTTTCCAAATTTGAAAACTAATGGCACTAACAGAAAGTTTATATTTTTTCTAAAACTAAAAGCAAAAAGAATTAAAAAAATAAAGCAAAAAACAACAAAAAATGAATAATGCAGAAAACAGAACAAAAAACTGAAAAAAATAAAAATAGCAACAATAAGTATTTGTTGTAAGTAGAAACAAAATAAAATAAATAAAGCAACAAAGAAAACAAAAAAAGAGTTTTCAGATTTGAAAACTAATGGCACTAACAGAAGGTTTATAATTTTTCTAAAACTAAAAGCAAAAAGAATTAAAAAATAAAGCAAAAGATCAAAAGAAAAATAAACCAAAACCAAAATAAACTAAATAAAGCAACAAATAAAACAAAAAAACAAAAAAAATTGAAAACTAATGGCACTAACAGAAAGTTTATAATTTTTCTAAAACTAAAAGCAAAAAGAATTAAAAAATAAAGCAAAAAACAACAAAAACTAAATAATGCAGAAAACAGAACAAAAAACTGGAAAAAAAATAAAAATAGCAACAATAAGTATTTTGTTGTAAGTAGAAACAAAATAAAATAAATAAAGCAACAAAGAAAACAAAAAAAGAGTTTTCAGATTTGAAAACTAATGGCACTAACAGAAAGTTTATAATGTTTCTAAAACTAAAAGCAAAAAGAATTAAAAAATAAAGCAAAAGACCAAAAGAAAAATAAACTAAAACCAAAATAAACTAAATAGAGCAACAAATAAAACAAAAAAACAAAAAAAAATGCCACCTACTGGGCCCCTACGGCCTGAATACGACTAGAAACCCTATGGGCCAGGATTCAGGCCCGTGGAAGGCCCAGTAGGCCCACAGGCACAGATGGCAGAGTTAGGCCCGAAAGCCTGCTTTAGAGAGGAGCTCGAGAGGGGAGCCGCACCGCACCTTATAAACTGGTGCGGCTCCCTCTCAACTAGCGAGGTGAGACTAAACATTTGGCGCGGGGCAGCACAAGGCCTTTGGTCCCGGTTGGTGGCACCAACCGGGACTAAAGGGGGCCTTTGGTCCCGGTTGGTGGCACCAACCGGGACTAAT
>NC_041386.1:671496242-671503944 GCF_002162155.2 Triticum dicoccoides | reverse complement strand
TTTTTCTTCTTTTTCTTCTTCTTCTTCTTCCTTCTTCCTTCTTCCTCTTTTCTTCCTTTTCCTTATTTTCCTTTCTCGAGGGATAAGAAGAAAAGAAGAGGAGAAGAAGAAAGAAAGGAATAGAGGAGAAAGAAGAAACTTTGACACGAGGGGGGGGGGGGTACCGATACCCCCTCCCCGATAACATTATTTAGGCACCCGAAAATTCACCAAAAAAGCTCTGGGACTACCGAAGAAGCTGCAATTTAGGCACCCGAAAGTAAGTACTATATAGTAGCATATTCCAGGCATCTCCTAGTGATTCAAGCGCAAGTTTCATCAATACCATTTAGCATGCTTGCTAATTATCAGTTTGATTGACCTTTATTTCTTGTAAAGTGGTTGTGGCAAGAACAAGGGAATGATTTCTGTGGATACTACATTTGCGAGTCCATCCGCCACACGACCTGTGAGCGGGGCTACTCCGACAAACAATATGAAGTGCGTAAATAACAATATTCACAATTTTATTTTATTACCATCATTTGTGTTGAGTTTCATTCATTCATATATATATATATATATATATATATATATATATATATATATTGACCCCCTTCTTAAAATTAGATGTTTCGGATGCGGAATGAACTCCTAGCACCAGATCGCATGCGAGCAATTCAAGAGGAATTGGCGGCATTCTTTCTTGACCACGTGATCGCTGAAGACGGAGAATACTATGTGGACCACGCGTCCGTATTTTAGGAGATTATATATTTGTAAAAAATAATTATTGTATATATGTAGCTGGTAGTGTCGGATAGATATACGAAAACTTGTGTGTTCGACCAATCTCTCGGAGAAGGAGAGGTGGTCGATATCACTTCTCTCTGTATGCATATATGTTCATGACGATCTTCTGTTTGCTTACTAGCTAGCTAGCGTGTCTAGCTAGTCCTCTCTATACGTATGTATGTATGGTACGTAGCGTCGACCAAGCACGGACAAAAGAGAGGACACTTCTCTCTATTAATTAGCTAGCTATAGCACAATATATGAAACACCTAAATTAACCCCCCAAAACCCCCCAACCCCCCCTTTAAAAAAAAGAAAAACCACAGCCACATAAACGCTGACGCGTGGATGCCTATTGGTCCCGGTTGGTGCCACCAACCGGGACCAAAGGCCCTCCTGCCTGGGCTCAGGGGACATGCCACGTGGAGGCCCTTCTGCCCGGTTCTGGATTGAACCAGGACTAAAGGGGGGAGGCATCAGTACCGACCCTTTAGTCCCGGTTCACCAACCGAGACTAAAGGCCCTTACCAACCGGGACAATAGGCCCTTTTTCTACTAGTGTCGCCTCATCTACGCCACTGCACAAAGGCCTTCGGGGTTGCCGTGAGATCTTGAGAAATAGTGGAGTTTAGGCTCTTGGATCTGCAGCTCTTCAGACAGTGATATCTTCTTCTCTGGGGCACTGGCTGGCATTACTTTGGTCCTCATGACTTCCTGTCCGCGGTCAACATCGATAAGCTGGCTAGCTGTAGCATTGGAGCGGCATGCCGCTGCGTGTTGTCTTGTTCAAGAGGATTAAGATGGTTTCCCATGGGGACTTCGACGTGGTTTCTTTATTTCTCAAGTGTGTTTGTACTCTGGTTTGCTTAATAGAATTTTACTATGATCAAAGTGAACACTTTGTATTTTCCGTTTTTAAGTATATTTGAACTAAATACAAAGGTCGGTACGGTTTTATAATGTTTACATGTTGTTAGGAGAGTGGATTAGCCCATTTTAGTTATGATTAATCCATATTTCCATGGAACCTTCAAGAGTAGGTAGAACCTGGCAAAGGAAGCAACTATTCACTCGTGGCTCCCCCTTACGGACCGTGTTGGCCCTGTATAGATAGCAGTCTGCATCATCGATGAAGAACACATTTGATGTTACTTGTCGTCGGTGGCTCTTATATTCCTCACAACATATATATACTACTATTGAAGGCTTTAAAATCAGGTAATTATCACCGTAGGTTTTGAAAGCGGCCCAAACTGCCCTCTAGCGTTTGGGAGGGTGGTTTGGCAGCAATGATGGTTTGGTTTGGTTTGGTTCTCGGATAGGACCAACAATCCAAACTGACCAGCCTTGAGCGAAAAATGGGTTTCCATTTGCAGTTTTGCACCTGCTTTGGTTAACATGGTTCTTGCATAGACCTTACGTTACGAACATCAGCTCCTGAATTACCAAGAGTAGCATAGAAGGGGATGTAGCTCAGATGGTAGAGCGCTCGCTTAGCATGCGAGAGGTATGGGGATCGATACCCCACTTCTCCATTCTTTTCTTTTTTTTTCTTTGCAGGTCTTGAGTACTCTAGAGTAGAAATTCATCCATACCAAAAAAGGAACAGCAAGAAAGCGCATCTGGTGTAGTGGTATCATAGTACCCTCCCACGGTACTGACCAGGGTTCGATTCCCTGGATGCGCATTTTCTCAATTTTTGTCTTTTTTCCTCTATAGTAATTTGGTGTCACTGCGGCTTCTAAAAAAACCATTTTTGTAGATATATAATGGTGGAAGCATCTGAATTAGCACATTTACCTCGTCCATGAGGTGTAGGCAGTCAAATTATCGCCAATTTTTTAGATAGAGATGAATTGGGAATTAGCACATTTTGCTGGTCCTTTTTTGGGGGGGGGGGGGTAAAAGAATGTCCCAATATGTCTTTCCTCCTCCCCAAAAAAAGTCTCCTTCCTTCTCCCACCGGCGCCGGCGCCGATCAGTCCCATCTCCCATGGCCTTTGGGCCATGGAGGTGTGGAGGATCTCAGCCCCCCGCCGGCGGGAGGGACCCTGTTCTCGTTTTTGTTAGCTTAATCGTCTTGGTTGGAGCTGTGTGGCGGTGGCGATGTCCCTCAGTCACTGGTAGAAAAAGAGGCTTCCGTCCAGCCCCATTAGTCGCGAAACTGTAGGAACCGCGACTAATGAAGTCTTTAGTCGCGGTTCGGCAGACGAACCGCGACCAAAGGCCTGGGCCCAGGGCGCTCGGTGGCCAGCTGGTGCACGTGAGGGGCTTTAGTCGCGGTTGGCCAGGCCAACCGCGACTAAAGGTGCGCAAAGGCCTTTAGTCGCGGTTGTCCAGGCCAACCGCGACTAAAGCTCCTCCCCTATATATACCAGTTCAGCACACTCACTTAGCCATTTGGTGCCACTTCTCTTCACAAGCTTCACAAGGGGGTGTAGGTTTGCTTTTGGTTCCTCTTATGCACACAAGGTGTTTGATGAAATACCCTAAGAGGGTGAAACAAACATGATATGAAGTGTTGGAGCCACACTTGAGGTTCCTCATTTATTTTTTCCTCCTCGATCGCGGTTAGCAACTTGAACCTTTCATGCATGTGTGTCATTGATAAAATATGCATGTGTGCAGTTCATTGTTTAATTTATATTGTTTGTAGCTAGTTAGTTTAACAAATGCATGATGGTTAATTATATATTTTATATTATAATAATGCAGATGAATCAGCAATGGATGTACGGTAACCGACTCTCCGGCGAGTTCACTACGGGTTTGAAAGATTTCCTCGTAGTGGCTAATGCGAACAAGCAGGGGGGTTTTGTTATCTGTCCATGTGTTATCTGTAAGAATCAGAAGGGTTACTCTTCCTCAAGAGATGTTCACATGCATCTGCTTCGGCACGGTTTCATGCCAAGCTATAATTGTTGGACCAAGCATGGAGAAAGAGGGGTTATAATGGAAGAAGATGAAGAAGGGGATGATTTCATCGATGAAAGCTATCTTGCTCATTTCGGTGATACTTTCATGGAGGATGCTGAAGGTGAAGGGGAAGGTGAAGAAGAGGCACGTGATGATCCCGTTGATGATCTTGGTCGGACCATTGCTGATGCACGGAGACGCTGCGAAACTGAAAAGGAGAGGGTGAATTTGGATCGCATGTTAGAGGATCACAGAAAGGCGCTGTACCCCGGATGCGATGATGGTCTGAAAAAGCTGGGCTGCACACTGGATTTGCTGAAATGGAAAGCAGAGGCAGGTGTAGCTGACTCGGCATTTGAAAACTTGCTGAAAATGTTGAAGAATATGTTTCCAAAGGATAACGAGTTGCCCGCCAGTACGTACGAAGCAAAGAAGGTTGTCTGCCCTCTAGGTTTAGAGGTTCTGAAGATACATGCATGCATCAACGACTGCATCCTCTACCGCGGTGAATACGAGAATTTGAATGAATGCCCGGTATGCGCTGCATTGCGTTATAAGATCAGAGGCGATGACCCTGGTGACGATGTTGAGGGCCAGAAACCCAGGAAGAGGGTTCCCGCCAAGGTGATGTGGTATGCTCCTATAATACCACGGTTGAAACGTCTGTTCAGGAACAAAGAGCATGCCAAGTTGTTGCGATGGCACAAAGAGGACCGTAAGTCGGACGGGGAGTTGAGACACACCGCAGATGGAACGCAATGGAGAAAGATCGACAGATGGTTCAAAGATTTTGCAGCTGACGCAAGGAACATAAGATTTGCTCTAAGTACGGATGGCATGAATCCTTTTGGCGAGCAGAGCTCCAGCCATAGCACCTGGCCCGTGACTCTATGCATCTACAACCTTCCTCCTTGGTTGTGCATGAAGCGGAAGTTCATTATGATGCCAGTGCTCATCCAAGGTCCGAAGCAACCCGGCAACGACATCGATGTGTACCTAAGGCCATTAGTTGATGAACTTTTACAGCTGTGGGGTGGTGTCCGTGTGTGGGATGAGCACAAACAAGAGGAATTTGACCTACGAGCGTTGCTTTTCGTAACCATCAACGATTGACCTGCTCTTAGTAACCTTTCGGGACTGTCAAATAAGGGATACAATGCATGCACGCACTGCTTACATGAGACTGAAAGTGTACATTTGCCAAATTGTAAGAAGAACGTGTACCTTGGGCATCGTCGATTTCTTCCGAAAATTCATCCAGTAAGAAAGAAAGGCAAGCATTACAACGGCAAGGCAGATCACCGGCCGAAGCCCGCGGAACGCACTGGTGCTGAGGTATTTGATATGGTCAAGGATTTGAAAGTCATCTTTGGAAAGGGTCCTGGCGGACAATCAGTTCCGAAGGGAGCTGACGGGCACGCAGCCATGTGGAAGAAGAAATCTATATTCTGGGAGCTAGAATATTGGAAAGTCCTAGATGTCCGCTCTGCAATCGACGTGATGCACGTTACGAAGAATATTTGCGTGAACCTCCTAAGCTTCTTGGGCGTGTATGGGAAGACAAATGATACAAAGGAAGCACGGCAGGACCAGCAACGTTTGAAAGACCCTGATGACCGGCATCCGGAATGGTTTCAAGGTCGTGCCAGCTACGCTCTGACCAAAGAAGAGAAGGTCATCTTTTTTGAATGCCTGAGCAGTATGAAGGTCCCGTCTGGATTCTCGTCCAATATAAAGGGAATAATAAACATGGCGGAGAAAAAGTTCCAAAACCTGAAGTCTCACGACTGCCACGTGATTATGACACAATTGCTTCCGATTGCTTTGAGGGGGCTCCTGCCGGAAAATGTTCGAGTAGCCATTGTGAAGCTATGTGCATTCCTCAATGCAATCTCTCAAAAGGTAATCAATCCAGAAGTTCTACCACGGTTACAGAACGATGTGATCCAATGTCTTGTCAGTTTCGAGTTGGTGTTCCCGCCATCCTTCTTCAATATTATGACGCACCTCCTGGTTCACCTAGTCGAAGAGATTTTCGTTCTCGGTCCTGTATTTCTACACAATATGTTCCCCTTCGAGAGGTTCATGGGAGTATTAAAGAAATATGTTCGTAACCGTGCTAGGCCAGAAGGAAGCATCGCCAAGGGCTATGGAAATGAGGAGGTAATTGAGTTTTGTGTTGACTTTGTTCCTGACCTTAAGCCGATTGGTCTTCCTCGATCGCGGCACGAGGGGAGACTAAGTGGAAAAGGCACGATCGGAAGGAAATCAACGATATGTATGGACGGCCATTCTCTGACTGAAGCACACCACACTGTACTGACCAATTCCAGCTTGGTGGCTCCGTACTTTGAGAAACACAAGAATATTTTACGCTCGGAAAACCCGGGGAAGCCTGAATCCTGGATTAGGAAGGCCCACATGGAGACTTTCGGCAGTTGGTTGAAAAAACATTTAATGAATGACAATGATGTTGTAGATCAGCTGTACATGTTGGCCAAGACACCATCTTCGACTATAACGACTTTCCAAGGGTACGAGATAAATGGGAATACATTTTACACGATCGCCCAAGATAAAAAGAGCACCAACCAAAACAGTGGTGTCCGCTTTGATGCAGCAACCGAGAATGGGCAAAAGGTCACATATTATGGTTACATAGAGGAGATATGGGAACTTGACTATGGACCCTCCTTTAAGGTCCCTTTGTTCCGGTGCAAATGGTTCAAGCTACAAGGAGGTGGGGTAAAGGTGGACCAGCAATACGGAATGACAATGGTGGATTTCAACAATCTTGGTTACCTTGACGAACCATTCGTCCTAGGGAAAGATGTCGCTCAGGTTTTCTATGTGAAGGACATGAGTAGCAAACCGAGGAAACGGAAAGATAAGAAAACGATCAGTGCATCATGCGATGATCCAAAGCGCCACATTGTTCTTTCAGGGAAAAGAAACATCGTGGGAGTGGAGGACAAGACAGACATGTCAGAAGATTATAATATGTTTGCTGAAATTCCGCCCTTCAAAGTGAACACCGACCCAAGCATTAAGTTAAATGATGAGGATGCTCCATGGATACGGCACAATCGTAAGCAAGCAGGGACACAAGGGAAGAAATGATGTGTAATAATTTATTGTATCAAACCTTTTGTCAAACCTTCAAGGGGTTTTAAAATGAATTAGTTTTATTTTTCTGATTTTTTTGATATATAATTGTATTTTTAAGATTTGAAAATGAAGAAAAAAACAGAAGAAAAAAACAGAAGAAAAAAGCAAACAGAAGAAAAACATAAGAAAAAAGGAAAAACAGAAGAAAAAAACAGAAGAAAAAAGGAAAAAGGAAAAAAGAAGAAAAAAACAGAAGAAAAAAACAGAAGAAAAAGGAAGAAAAAAACAGAAGAAAAAAACAGAAGAAAAAAGGAAAAACAGAAGAAAAAAACAAACAGAAGAAAAACATAAGAAAAAACAGAAGAAAAAAGGAAGAAAAAAAGAAAATATGCCACCTACTGGGCCACCACAGCCTGAATACGACTAGAAACCCATTAAAGGGCCAGGATTCAGGCCCACAGAAGGCCCAGTAGGCCCACAGGCACACAGTGACAGAATAGGCCCGTAAGCCTGCATTTGAGAGGAGCTCGAAGTGGTAAGCGCAGCCGCGCTTATAAACCACTGTCGAAGCCTCTCGGCTAGCGAGGTGGGACTAAACATCCCACCGCACCGCGCCAGTTCTAGCACAGCCCTTTAGTCGCGGTTGGGGAGGCGGACCGCGACTAAAGGATACCTTTAGTCGCGGTTGGGGTGGCGGGCCGCGACTAAAGGGTCTTTCTGCGCGGGAACGGAGGCGGCGCCAAAACCCTTTAGTCGCGGTTGGGGAGGCGGACCGCGACTAAAGGGCACCCTTTAGTCGCGGTTGGGGTGGCGGGCCGCGACTAAAGGGTACCTTTAGTCGCGGTCCGCCTCTCCAACCGCGACTAAAGGTGCGTCCATAAATACTGCACTTAGCAGTTTTGCC
>NC_041386.1:671491984-671494260 GCF_002162155.2 Triticum dicoccoides | reverse complement strand
GATATAAAGGAGATGAAAGAATGTCATCTGTATTATCCTATCGGGAACATGTCCATGAAGGTAGCCATCGGCAGTGCTTTACCATGTTTACCTGGAGCACTCCACCACAACAACCCCATTCAAGATGGCTATGCTCGTGTCACGGTGGAGGACATAGTCCAAGGGTTTGAGGACCTGGAGATTGACATTGCTACACCTGAAGGGGAGAAAAGACTTGGAGATGTCAAGCGCCATTTCATTCTATGGCAAAAGAAGTTTATCAAGTTTCCAGGCGAGGCGCCAAGGACAACAAGTCCACCCCCCTACGGTGGTGGTGGTGGCGGTGGCGGTGGTGGTGGTGGTGGTGGTGGTGGTGGTGGTGGTGGCGGTTCACCTACACCTCCGTCACGTCAGCCGACGCCGCCCCCCAGTCGACAACGTCCGGCGGGTGATTAGCCGCCGCCCCCCAGTCCTCGTCCGGCGGGTGATCAGACGCCGCCCCCCAATCCACCTCCGGCAAAGAAGCAGAAGCAGTCCTGGATTATTAACCCGGACCCTTATGTAACTAAGACCACAAAGGTACCGGAGCCATCACTGAAGCCTCTCCCCACAAGGCCTTGGGAACGTAGTGCCGAGGAAGTCGACGCGGCCGCGGCTGCTGATTTGGAGAAATGGAAGGCGGACTGCAAGAAGAAAAGAGAGCCCGAGCCCAAGCCAGTATTTTCTGATGAGCAAAAGAAGTGGGCTAAGTCATTTTTGAGCACACCGTCCCAAGCCGCGAAGAATCTGCCTAACGACTATGCACGTGAACTTCGCAGGCAGGCACTCATGTTCAAGGAGAACAAAGAGCGGGAGAAGGCCGAAAGTAAAAAAAGCGGGAAACAAGTTGCCCAGCTCGGGGAACAAAGTAAACAATCGATTGCCCCGCTTATAGTGGAAGCCTTCTGTCCGGATGCCCCCGAGATCATACAAGCTGCGGCAGCACAGGGATTGACTGTAACGAGTGCCAGAGAATAAGCGGCCAACTTAGGTATTACTCTTCGTGAACTGTTAGGCCTTGATGAGGCGCCAGTGAAGGAGGTAGTAATTACATATGTCAAGAATGGGCCTCTCGTCGAGCCTGCGCAGGAAAAGGATCTACCTCCACAAATGAAAGGTCTGCTGAAATGGTACAAGGGTTACATAAAAAATAAAAACGCCAAAGAATATATTTATGCGGAAGTTAGACATGAGCATCACTTCAAACATTACTATGTACAAATTGAACTGAGTGAATTGTTCCAGCTTTTCAATCTGCGCGAGCTCGATAAATCTATCATCAGTTGCTACGTTCTGTAAGTGATTTATTAATTTCTACCCCATCTCGTTCATATTGCCTGCACTATATATATGTCCTAACTATATTGTTGTGTCCGCTATTATACATGTAGAATGAAGATTAAGGAATGCAGAGTAAGGAACATCCATGATGTTGGGTTCATTGACCCACACATCGTTAATGGACATGTGTTGGAGCGTTACCCCGCCGAAGTGGAGGCAGACCTGTGGCAGTTTCTTACAAAGCAGGAACTCAAAAGTGATATTCTATTTCCTTACCATTTTGAGTGAGTGTTTCTGTCTTGAGCACATTCTCTTTTGTTTACTCCATGCATGGTATGTGGCCGGCTAATCGATGAGTTATGCATGACGTACTGTGCATGTATCGTGTCCGCAGGTTCCACTGGATTCTGCTAGTAATTAAAGTTAACACCTCAGAATGTCTCGTCCACGACTCTGTGAATATGGATCCAAAGCTTTGGGGCGGCATGAGAAGAATGCTGCAGAAGTTATTATTTTCATTCATTTGCGCTCTATATCGATCGGCCTATTTCGTTCATTTCCTAATATCAAGTAACTAATTAATAACTCTCTTGTTCATTTAATTTTCTTTGCCTCGTAGGGTTTGGAGACGGTTCGTAGATACAAAGGTCGGTGAATTCAAAAAAGAGCTAGAATTCAAAATGTTAAAGGCTAAGAATGCTGGGGATATTCAGCCACCGGAGACCAATCTATGTGGATACTATGTCTGTGAGATGATCCGGAGATACACCTCTGAGCGGGTTCCGAGTGATACCAATGCTCAGAGGAATAACCTCCGGTGGATGCTTAGTCCAGAAGCTCGCTTCCGACCACTTCAAGAGGAACTAGCTGGATGGTTCAGCAGGGAAGTCCTCCATCCTAAAGGAGAACACTATTACGAGGACGTAGAACTTTATATGCATTAAATCATGTATGGAAACTTGTTCAAAATTGTATAT
>NC_041386.1:671484554-671491463 GCF_002162155.2 Triticum dicoccoides | reverse complement strand
GGATTTCAAAGGACAATATGAGAAACTGAAAGATGATTGGCCAGAATTTGTGAAGCAAAAGAAATCGGAGCAGTTCATTCAAATATCGAAAAAAATAAGGAAAATGCGGCTAAGAAGGAGTACAATCATGTTATGGGGCCAGGAGGGTATCGCCTTTGGGAGCCTAGGTGGGAGAAGATGGAGAACGAGCTGAGGGCGCGAGGAATCCGTCCAGGTACGGAGGGATGGGACCCAAGGGCCAAAAGCTGGTGGTACGGGCATGGGGGAACGCTGAACCCGGAGACAGGGGAGTGTGTTTACCGGGGCAAATTAATTAAACCCACCCAAGCCCTTATTAACGCAATGAGGGATGCTCAACAGGGGAAGATCAAGTTCAACAGAGAGAACGACGCGCTGACAAAAGCCCTCGGGAATCCTGAACACGGAGGACGTGTACGAGGCATGGGGCACATTCTGTGGAAAATAGGGTTCCCCCAGAACGATGACCCGTACGGTTACAGAAGCCGTAAGAGAAAGATGGATCGGGAAGCAGATGTTGTGGCGCGGTTGGCATCGGAAATGGATGTGATGAAGAAAACCATGAGTGTACTAGTAGCCGAAAGAGATGCAGCTCGGGTGCAGCATGAAGATCATCCAGCGGATCTCGGAAGCCAGCAGCGGAGAAGCAGCGTGGCTTCCACGGAGGCCCCACCGGCTGGTGCAGATGCACCGACGATCGAAATTACTGCACCGGAGCCTCTGGTGGTCCAAATTAATGCACCGGAGCCTCTGGTGGTCGAAATTACTTCACCGGAGCATCCTCGCTACCCCGTGGACGATATAAAGGAGATGAAAGAATGTCATCTGTATTATCCTATCGGGAACATGTCCATGAAGGTAGCCATCGGCAGTGCTTTACCATGTTTACCTGGAGCACTCCACCACAACAACCCCATTCAAGATGGCTATGCTCGTGTCACGGTGGAGGACATAGTCCAAGGGTTTGAGGACCTGGAGATTGACATTGCTACACCTGAAGGGGAGAAAAGACTTGGAGATGTCAAGCGCCATTTCATTCTATGGCAAAAGAAGTTTATCAAGTTTCCAGGCGAGGCGCCAAGGACAACAAGTCCACCCCCCTACGGTGGTGGTGGTGGCGGTGGCGGTGGTGGTGGTGGTGGTGGTGGTGGTGGTGGTGGTGGTGGCGGTTCACCTACACCTCCGTCACGTCAGCCGACGCCGCCCCCCAGTCCACAACGTCCGGCGGGTGATCAGCCGCCGCCCCCCAGTCCTCGTCCGGCGGGTGATCAGACGCCGCCCCCCAATCCACCTCCGGCAAAGAAGCAGAAGCAGTCCTGGATTATTAACCCGGACCCTTATGTACCTAAGACCACAAAGGTACCGGAGCCATCACTGAAGCCTCTCCCCACAAGGCCTTGGGAACGTAGTGCCGAGGAAGTCGACGCGGCCGCGGCTGCTGATTTGGAGAAATGGAAGGCGGACTGCAAGAAGAAAAGAGAGCCCGAGCCCAAGCCAGTATTTTCTGATGAGCAAAAGAAGTGGGCTAAGTCATTTTTGAGCACACCGTCCCAAGCCGCGAAGAATCTACCTAACGACTATGCACGTGAACTTCGCAGGCAGGCACTCATGTTCAAGGAGAACAAAGAGCGGGAGAAGGCCGAAAGTAAAAAAAGCGGGAAACAAGTTGCCCAGCTCGGGGAACAAAGTAAACAATCGATTGCCCCGCTTATAGTGGAAGCCTTCTGTCCGGATGACCCCGAGATCATACAAGCTGCGGCAGCACAGGGATTGACTGTAACGAGTGCCAGAGAACAAGCAGCCAACTTAGGTATTACTCTTCGTGAACTGTTAGGCCTTGATGAGGCGCCAGTGAAGGAGGTAGTAATTACATATGTCAAGAATGGGCCTCTCGTCGAGCCTGCGCAGGAAAAGGATCTACCTCCACAAATGAAAGGTCTGCTGAAATGGTACAAGGGTTACATAAAAAATAAAAACGCCAAAGAATATATTTATGCGGAAGTTAGACATGAGCATCACTTCAAACATTACTATGTACAAATTGAACTGAGTGAATTGTTCCAGCTTTTCAATCTACGCGAGCTCGATAAATCTATCATCAGTTGCTACGTTCTGTAAGTGATTTATTAATTTCTACCCCATCTCGTTCATATTGCCTGCACTATATATATGTCCTAACTATATTGTTGTGTCCGCTATTATACATGTAGAATGAAGATTAAGGAATGCAGAGTAAGGAACATCCATGATGTTGGGTTCATTGACCCACACATCGTTAATGGACATGTGTTGGAGCGTTACCCCGCCGACGTGGAGGCAGACCTGTGGCAGTTTCTTACAAAGCAGGAACTCAAAAGTGATATTCTATTTCCTTACCATTTTGAGTGAGTGTTTCTGTCTTGAGCACATTCTCTTTTGTTTACTCCATGCATGGTATGTGGCCGGCTAATCGATGAGTTATGCATGACGTACTGTGCATGTATCGTGTCCGCAGGTTCCACTGGATTCTGCTAGTAATTAAAGTTAACAGCTCAGAATGTCTCGTCCACGACTCTGTGAATATGGATCCAAAGCTTTGGGGCGGCATGAGAAGAATGCTGCAGAAGTAATTATTTTCATTCATTTGCGCTCTATATCGATCGGCCTATTTCGTTCATTTCCTAATATCAAGTAACTAATTAATAACTCTCTTGTTCATTTAATTTTCTTTGCCTCGTAGGGTTTGGAGACGGTTCGTAGATACAAAGGTCGGTGAATTCAAAAAAGAGCTAGAATTCAAAATGTTAAAGGCTAAGAATGCTGGGGATATTCAGCCACCGGAGACCAATCTATGTGGATACTATGTCTGTGAGATGATCCGGAGATACACCTCTGAGCGGGTTCCGAGTGATACCAATGCTAAGAGGAATAACCTCCGGTGGATGCTTAGTCCAGAAGCTCGCTTCCGACCACTTCAAGAGGAACTAGCTGGATGGTTCAGCAGGGAAGTCCTCCATCCTAAAGGAGAACACTATTATGAGGACGTAGAACTTTATATGCATTAAATCATGTATGGAAACTTGTTCAAAATTGTATATGGTCATCCGATGATATTGAATATATATTGTATATTCCTCTTGAATTCTTTTTGGTTCTAATTTCAAATTTATTTGAAATTGTACATTCATATGCATGTATGTAGTACCGTAGAATATATGAAACTCCTTCAAAATTAAAATAAAGCACAAAAGAAATAAAACAATACAAATTAAACAGAAAACAGGTTTAAGGGGGGGGGGCTAAAACCCTAAACCTGCGGCGGCCTTTAGTCGCGGTTGGCCAGAAGAACCGCGACTAAAGGTCCTCCGCCCCGACGGCCACCTGGCGCCCACGTGGACGGGCCTTTAGTCGCGGTTCTTAAGCAACCGCGACTAAAGGGGGGGGCCTTTAGTCGCGCCCGGTCTGTCGCGGTTGCGCAACCGCGACTAATGGCAGTTGCGAACCGCGACCAAAGGCCCTTTTTCCACCAGTGAGTAGGAATAATGTCTCCCACGTCCTATCGTCGCCCCGATGGTGCAGATAGCGTCAGAGGAGGATGTGTGGAGGTGCGTCTCCATCGGATCTCAGGGGATTCGTCCGGTGCTGGTCTTCGATGGATCTATTTGGATCCAGTTCATCTTCGTTCGTGTGGTTACAAGTATGATCTTTCCGATCTACAACTCTCTTCATTGGCGATGGTTGCTGCTCTGGTGTGCTGATCTTTTGGGGCCTTAGCACGACGACTTCTCGACTGTCTACTACAACAAGGTTTACCCGGCTCCGTAGAGGGAGGGGCGATGACGGTGACGCACCTTCGGCTCACAAGGTGCGCTCCAGTGCTTATAGTCATTGCTAGGTGGTCCATGGACCTGGTTGTAATTTTTATTACCTCTTGTGTTCTTTATACTGCCATGATTAATGAATAAATTGAAAAATTCTCTCGCAAAAAAGGAAGAAAGAAAGAAAGACCAGGTCCCAATATGATGAACAAAAACACAAAGACATGGAAAATAACGCCGACCAACACAAATCCCGGTTAGAGAAGCAATACTTACAACAAGACTATAACTATTGAAAGTCAATCAGGACCGCATAATAAGCACCAAATGCAAATGGTAATAGCAGCAAGGACAAAGTGTCCAGTTCTACCGGTGCTAAAAGTAATAACATAGTGCCAAAAACGTTCTTATATTATAGGACGAAGGGAGTAGAAGAGAAGGCCAGGCTCACACTCGTTGATCAGAGCCATTCCAGGGACATGTTTGATGCCCAGTATTGGGACAATTTTTGTCTTTTTTCCTCTATAGTAATTTGGTGTCACTGCGGCTTCTAAAAAAACCATTTTTGTAGATATATAATGGTGGAAGCATCTGAATTAGCACATTTACCTCGTCCATGAGGTGTAGGCAGTCAAATTATCGCCAATTTTTTAGATAGAGATGAATTGGGAATTAGCACATTTTGCTGGTCCTTTTTGGGGGGGGGGGGGTAAAAGAATGTCCCAATATGTCTTTCCTCCTCCCCAAGAAAAGTCTCCTTCCTTCTCCCACCGGCGCCGGCGCCGATCAGTCCCATCTCCCATGGCCTTTGGGCCATGGAGGTGTGGAGGATCTCAGCCCCCCGCCGGCGGGAGGGACCCTGTTCTCGTTTTTGTTAGCTTAATCGTCTTGGTTGGAGCTGTGTGGCGGTGGCGATGTCCCTCATTAGGAATAATGTCTCCCACGTCCTATCGTCGCCCCGATGGTGCAGATAGCGTCAGAGGAGGATGTGTGGAGGTGCGTCTCCATCGGATCTCAGGGGATTCGTCCGGTGCTGGTCTTCGATGGATCTATTTGGATCCAGTTCATCTTCGTTCGTGTGGTTACAAGTATGATCTTTCCGATCTACAACTCTCTTCATTGGCGATGGTTGCTGCTCTGGTGTGCTGATCTTTTGGGGCCTTAGCACGACGACTTCTCGACTGTCTACTACAACAAGGTTTACCCGGCTCCATAGAGGGAGGGGCGATGACGGCGACGCACCTTCGGCTCACAAGGTGCGCTCCAGTGCTTATAGTCATTGCTAGGTGGTCCATGGACCTGGTTGTAATTTTTATTACCTCTTGTGTTCTTTATACTGCCATGATTAATGAATAAATTGAAAAATTCTCTCGCAAAAAAGGAAGAAAGAAAGAAAGACCAGGTCCCAATATGATGAACAAAAACACAAAGACATGGAAAATAACGCCGACCAACACAAATCCCGGTTAGAGAAGCAATACTTACAACAAGACTATAACTATTGAAAGTCAATCAGGACCGCATAAGAAGCACCAAATGCAAATGGTAATAGCAGCAAGGACAAAGTGTCCAGTTCTACCGGTGCTAAAAGTAATAACATAGTGCCAAAAACGTTCTTATATTATAGGACGAAGGGAGTAGAAGAGAAGGCCAGGCTCACACTCGTTGATCAGAGACATTCCAGGGACATGTTTGATGCCCAGTATTGGGACAATTTTTGTCTTTTTTCCTCTATAGTAATTTGGTGTCACTGCGGCTTCTAAAAAAACCATTTTTGTAGATATATAATGGTGGAAGCATCTGAATTAGCACATTTACCTCGTCCATGAGGTGTAGGCAGTCAAATTATCGCCAATTTTTTAGATAGAGATGAATTGGGAATTAGCACATTTTGCTGGTCCTTTTTTGGGGGGGGGGGGTAAAAGAATGTCCCAATATGTCTTTCCTCCTCCCCAAGAAAAGTCTCCTTCCTTCTCCCACCGGCGCCGGCGCCGATCAGTCCCATCTCCCATGGCCTTTGGGCCATGGAGGTGTGGAGGATCTCAGCCCCCCGCCGGCGGGAGGGACCCTGTTCTCGTTTTTGTTAGCTTAATCGTCTTGGTTGGAGCTGTGTGGCGGTGGCGATGTCCCTCAGTAGGAATAATGTCTCCCACGTCCTATCGTCGCCCCGATGGTGCAGATAGCGTCAGAGGAGGATGTGTGGAGGTGCGTCTCCATCGGATCTCAGGGGATTCGTCCGGTGCTGGTCTTCGATGGATCTATTTGGATCCAGTTCATCTTCGTTCGTGTGGTTACAAGTATGATCTTTCCGATCTACAACTCTCTTCATTGGCGATGGTTGCTGCTCTGGTGTGCTGATCTTTTGGGGCCTTAGCACGACGACTTCTCGACTGTCTACTACAACAAGGTTTACCCGGCTCCGTAGAGGGAGGGGCGATGACGGCGACGCACCTTCGGCTCACAAGGTGCGCTCCAGTGCTTATAGTCATTGCTAGGTGGTCCATGGACCTGGTTGTAATTTTTATTACCTCTTGTGTTCTTTATACTGCCATGATTAATGAATAAATTGAAAAATTCTCTCGCAAAAAAGGAAGAAAGAAAGAAATACCAGGTCCCAATATGATGAACAAAAACACAAAGACATGGAAAATAACGCCGACCAACACAAATCCCGGTTAGAGAAGCAATACTTACAACAAGACTATAACTATTGAAAGTCAATCAGGACAGCATAATAAGCACCAAATGCAAATGGTAATAGCAGCAAGGACAAAGTGTCCAGTTCTACCGGTGCTAAAAGTAATAACATAGTGCCAAAAACGTTCTTATATTATATTATAGGACGAAGGGAGTAGAAGAGAAGGCCAGGCTCACACTCGTTGATCAGAGCCATTCCAGGGACATGTTTGATGCCCAGTATTGGGACAATTTTTGTCTTTTTTCCTCTATAGTAATTTGGTGTCACTGCGGCTTCTAAAAAAACCATTTTTGTAGATATATAATGGTGGAAGCATCTGAATTAGCATATTTACCTCGTCCATGAGGTGTAGGCAGTCAAATTATCGCCAATTTTTTAGATAGAGATGAATTGGGA
>NC_041386.1:671395001-671484226 GCF_002162155.2 Triticum dicoccoides | reverse complement strand
ATGTCTTTCCTCCTCCCCAAGAAAAGTCTCCTTCCTTCTCCCACCGGCGCCGGCGCCGATCAGTCCCATCTCACATGGCCTTTGGGCCATGGAGGTGTGGAGGATCTCAGCCCCCCGCCGGCGGGAGGGACCCTGTTCTCGTTTTTGTTAGCTTAATCGTCTTGGTTGGAGCTGTGTGGCGGTGGCGATGTCCCTCAGTAGGAATAATGTCTCCCACGTCCTATCGTCGCCCCGATGGTGCAGATAGCGTCAGAGGAGGATGTGTGGAGGTGCGTCTCCATCGGATCTCAGGGGATTCGTCCGGTGCTGGTCTTCGATGGATCTATTTGGATCCAGTTCATCTTCGTTCGTGTGGTTACAAGTATGATCTTTCTGATCTACAACTCTCTTCATTGGCGATGGTTGCTGCTCTGGTGTGCTGATCTTTTGGGGCCTTAGCACGACGACTTCCCGACTGTCTACTACAACAAGGTTTACCCGGCTCCGTAGAGGGAGGGGCGATGACGGCGACGCACCTTCGGCTCACAAGGCGCGCTCCAGTGCTTATAGTCATTGCTAGGTGGTCTATGGACCTGGTTGTAATTTTTATTACCTCTTGTGTTCTTTATACTGCCATGATTAATGAATAAATTGAAAAATTCTCTCGCAAAAAAGGAAGAAAGAAAGAAAGACCAGGTCCCAATATGATGAACAAAAACACAAAGACATGGAAAATAAAGCCGACCAACACAAATCCCGGTTAGAGAAGCAATACTTACAACAAGACTATAACTATTGAAAGTCAATCAGGACAGCATAATAAGCACCAAATGCAAATGGTAATAGCAGCAAGGACAAAGTGTCCAGTTCTACGGGTGCTAAAAGTAATAACATAGTGCCAAAAACGTTCTTATATTATAGGACGAAGGGAGTAAAAGAGAAGGCCAGGCTCACACTCGTTGATCAGAGCCATTCCAGGGACATGTTTGATGCCCAGATTAAGCGGCGGCCAAGCCCCAGGTTTCAGCATCACAGTCATGCCACACCGGCTTCAAGAGGACTGGTGCCAATTAAGAGATTGTGATGGTGTTATTAGAGCATCTCCAACAGGCGTGTCAAAAGACGCGCACGCGCGGTAAACCCAGCTTTTAGCGCGCGCGGAATGTTTTGCCGCGCTCCAGCGATGGTGGGAAACTCTCGCGCGCGGGAACCGTTTGCGCGCGCGCGCGAAAAGGCGGCAGCTCGCGCGCTATTTTTGGCGCACCGCTTCCGGCGTGCCTATAAAATGCGGCGCTCGCCACGCGCCTTCTCCACGACTCCGATTTCACTTCCTCTGCCACGCACCTCTTCCCCCCCTCCCTCTGCCACGCGCGCCTCCACCGCTCCAGCGCCCCGCCAACGACGCGCCACCATACCGCCGCGCCGCCGAGGAGCGTCGGGCTTCTGCGGCGTCCGCCTGCGCCGCAACGGTGGGTACTACTCTGAGATATGCTTCGGCGATCTCCGGCTCGGCCTGGGCACCTACGGGACGACGCACGAGGCCGCCCGCGCGTACGACGCGGCGGCGTGGCACCTAGGCAGGCCGCGCGGGCAGATGAATTTCCAGGACGTCTACACGCTCCAGCAGGCGCTGAACGTCGCCCCGTCGCCTCGTCTTAACACGGCAGAAGACCGTGTGGAGCACACTGAGCGGCAGCGCCGCCTCCTCGTTGCCCAGGAGGACGAGCGGGTCATGGGGGAGTGGCGTCGGCGCCACCCGGAGGACGTCGCCTACGAGCAATCCTACTGGGCAAGGTGCCGCGAGGAGGACACGCGAAGGCGCCGCAATTCGCGGTTGGAGAAGCGTCGGCGGAAGGCATTGGCGAATGCGCAGTCAGATATCGTTGCAGCAGGTGGGAGGTCGTTCTTCACGGAAAACGATGATCGTTGGTTGGACATATGGCTCGATACCTCGGACGACACCGACGAGTATGATGATGGTGATGATGATAGCGACTTGGAGTAGTTTCTATCTAGTTGTGCCGTAGTTTATCTATGCTTTCAAACTATCTATCTAGTTGCACCGATGTAAAATACCTTTGTATCGTTTTTTATTTATGCAATCTATCTAGTTTTTATTTATCTATGCTTCCGATTCTAAAAATAAAAAAAATATTGTGTGCGCGCTGCATTTTTTGCGCGTTGCTGGAGCGACGCGTGCGCGCTGCACTTTAGCGCAGTTGCTGGAGCTAGCGCTGCGCGCCGTGCCAAACCAGATGATGGGCGTGCGGCGCGCGGCGCGTTCGGCGTCTGTTGAAGATGGTCTTAGCTTCACAGCAGGCTGGACATTTTAATCACAGGTCAGGACACTCTTGAGTCAGAAGCTACTAGTATCTCTGAAGGTGTTTCGCTAGCTCTACAATGGACTATTTCGCCCATAGTTGTTGAATCGGACTGCCTCAAGGCCGTTGACATGCTGGGAGACAAGGAAGTTGATAGATGAAGAAACTCTTTCCTGATTCGGGAGGTCAAAAAGAAACGGAACGAACAAGATACTTGTACTAAGTCTTTTTAGAGATTCCACCGTGGACTACATACAGATGTATATAGATATATTTAGAGTGTAGGTTCACTCACTTTGCTCCGTATGTAGTTTCTTATTAGAATCTCTAGAAAGACTTACATTTAGGAACGGAGGAAGTATTACTCATGCGGTAGGGTTCAAAGCTGTACGGCTGCTTTTTTGCTAGGGTCATGACCTCCTCAGGTCGTTAAACTCAGGGCCGGCCCTGAGGGGGTGGCCGCCCAGGGCCCCCGAAATCTAGGGGCCCCTCCAGGGTTCACAAGGAGCCCATGGCCCAGACCATAAGGAGGCATCGACCTGGAGCGCACGGAGAAATTTCTGTTTTCCTTCTTCCCATCGCGAGTTCGCCACTTCGCGACGATCCTATTCTCCCGAGGGCCCCGACCGCGAGTCGCGGCGCCGATGTAGATCGCTCTCCGCCATGCGGCCGGCTGGTCTTCCTCCAGGTCCCCAGTCCCATTGTGTTATCCGCCGTTCGTGAGATGCCTGTCATGTGCAAGACGAAGCCACTCCACTTATAAGGTCATCCCTAACCTGCTCTTTCTAGTTGGTCACGTTCATATGGTTCAGTAGCAGTCAGATCTTAGAAGGTCTCGCATATGACGCAGTACAAAATTTTAATTTCGTGTGCCAGTTGTTCTATTTGTCTGTACTTTGTCGACACAACACCAATCGCCTTATCTATTGAAAAAGTTGCCTGCTATATGTTCGATTGTCGTTCTTTGCATTCTCTCTCCAAATCATCATGACTGCAAATTTAACTTAAAAATTGGAAGAAGGTCTCAGCTATACACACATAACTTCAATCCAAACATGGTTATATAATAAAGCCACTCAGACTCCCGTAGCCGTCGGGTAGGTAAATGATCTTTTATTGTTGCAAATGAAGCTTTTAAACTTTAAACCTTTCATCTTGATGTTTGCCCTCTGTCAGGTATTCGATCTGTCTAATTAAATAAAGGAATACACTATTTACAATTTTCATTTTATTTTGAAACAATAGACAATAATAAGTTAGGTAAAGGAATGAATCTAAAAAGAAATGAGATTATTATTTTAGATTCATTCCTTTACCTAACTTATTATTGTTTATTGTTTCAAAATAAAGATTAAAATATATCTAGATACATCTCCTTTTGTCCCCGGGTTGTAATTTTGCCCTGGGCCCCCGAAATATCAGGACCGGCCCTGGTTAAACTTTGGTGAAACTGAACGCAAAAAACAAAGAAGTGGGGTATACCGTATACATAACCACCTTTTTATTCACCACACAATTGCGATTTTCAACAAGCCATGTAAACTACCATCTACTCCCTCTGTCCGAAAATACTTGTCATCAAAATGGACAAAAGGAGATGTATCTAGATATATTTTAGTTCTAAATACACCCCTTTTTATCTATTTTGATGACAAGTATTTTCGGACGGAGGGAATACTCAGGTAAGTTAATTAGTAGATTCATAACAGGGGATGTAGCTCAGATGGTAGAGCGCTCGCTTAGCATGCGAGAGGTATGGGGATCGATACCCCACTTCTCCAATCTAATATTTTTGCTCATTTTTTGCAAATCCGAATACAGAATCCAATTGATGCGCATTTCTTCTCATTTTTATCATTTTGTAAGTTTAATTCCCTGGATGCGCATTTTTATCTTTTTGTAAGTTTAAGTTCTTTTATACATCTCGACTTCTCGAGGTGTTGCTGTGGAAACTATCGCCATCTGAATCAGCCAAATTATCATCATTTTTTTGTAGATAAATAATGGAAACATCATGGTGAAACTGTCACCAAAGCAATCTACAAAACTTCATCCAGATGAAGATGAACTAGGAATTAGCACATTGATGGTAAAAGGAACAAGACCAGGGTACACTATGAAGAACAAAAACACTGGGCAACAAATTTATTCAGCCAAATCGAGTGTCCCAAAAAAATCTCCAATCTAATATTTTTGCTCATTTTTTGCAAATCCGAATACAGAATCCAATTGATGCGCATTTCTTCTCATTTTTATCTTTTTGTAAGTTTAATTCCCTGGATGCGCATTTTTATCTTTTTGTAAGTTTAAGTTCTTTTATACATCTCGACTTCTCGAGGTGTTGCTGTGGAAACTGTCGCCATGTGAATCAGCCAAATTATCATCATTTTTTTGTAGATAAATAATGGAAACATCATGGTGAAACTGTCACCAAAGCAATCTACAAAACTTCATCCAGATGAAGATGAACTAGGAATTAGCACATTGATGGTAAAAGGAACAAGACCAGGGTACACTATGAAGAACAAAAACACTGGGCAACAAATTTATTCAGCCAAATCGAGTGTCCCAAAAAAAGCCAATCAATCTCGTCAATTCAGCATCCACATCAAGAGACAGTCGCAACATAACATGGTGAAAGATACATAAATAATGGAAACACCATGGTGAAACTGTCACCATGCAAGCTACAAACCTTCAACCAGATAAAGATGAACTGGGAACTAACACATTTATACCTGGTCCATTTTTTGGGGGGTAAAAGGAACAAACTAGGTTCCACTATGATGAACAAAAACAAAAAGACATGGAACCTTACAGAAAATTAACCTTGTCACAGAAAATTAACGCCGGCCAACACAAACCTTGTCACAGAAGCAGCAGCAAAGAAAGACCCCAGCTAGCAACACTCGCAAGATTATATATCACCGAAGTACCAACCTTTTTTCTGCCGACTGGTGAAAGCCGATCAACCAAAATTCTGAACTTATTCCTACCCAGTTGCCAAAATCAGTAGGACCAATGTGTGCACTGAACATGAAGGATCAAAAATACACAAAAATATTAAGCCACGAACCATTTCAACGACTAAAATGCCACAAATTCTCACCAAGGAAATTAGCATTTCAAACTGCAACCACTCCCTAGTAACAACGAAAACTGAGAGCAAACAGGGGTGAACATTATAACAGTTCCATATAGCACTAACATGATTTACGTCGCATAACGGTAACAATGCAGCATTTCAGGCAGCCTTTACACTTTGGAGGAGATGTGTATGTGCTGCTGCCTGCTGATACAGTCATTCACTCATCCTGACCTTCATTTTGTAGGTAAGCAGTTTGTGTATGTACAGGGAAGGAAAGCACAGAAATCCCTGGTTTCATCAGATGGTGCTCCTAGAATTGATAGTTTTATGTTCGGCAAAAAACTTTTACATGGCAACTCTTCAGTCTGCGGTTAAGAAAACTTCATATGCACTTCGGAGATATAGTGTATCCTCCTTTTCTAGACGCCTTAGACCATCAGAAATCCGAAGATTGAACATCAGTGATGCTATGGCTGTATGAAATGCACCGGCAACTATATTTTGATTGGTTTCGGATGATAAAAATCGGTTGTGTTTCCCACTGCTCCAGAAGAAGCAAACCACCTTAATAACCTGATCCATATGGACATGGTGTTGCTATAAATTAGTACAATTAGATAGGAACATGTCATATAATAACTCTGATACACGGCAACTCATGTAACTAACTATAATGAATTCATATCTGTAGGCCAGTGTCAAATAGAAAAACAACAAAATATGACATGATATTTTTTGCATGACACGTAAATTAGCGCAAAACACATATTGTTTCAGAAAATAAAAGCTATTCGTAATCAAGCTTCAAGCACAAGATGTCAATAATTTTGTCAGTTAATAATTGTCACGATAAATAAGATAACCAATTGTTGGACTATTTTGCTTATGCAGGTTTGCCTAAGCTAGATGGGAATTAATGATAGACAGATGGATTGAAAGGAGCTGCACAACATACTATCAATGATAGACTTGGATGGACCATATCATGGGTAGGTAGCTCGATTCGAACAGCGTCAGTTAATTTCGCATTCTTCCTGAAATGGAAGATCAGTACAGTGTACACCATTTGCCAACCTCTTCCACAAATTGCAATTCACCAATAGAGCAACAAAAGTAGCACTGCACGGCTTGTGTCCCATCTAATAGCATCAACAAATGTAGAAACTCCCTCTGATCCATATTTCGTGTTGCTCAAATTGATGTATCTAGCACTGAAATACGTCTAGATACTTCCATTTGAGCGACAAGTAATATGAATCGAAGGAAGTACAATCTTGCAGTTATTTCCAGTCACTATCTCTCAACGTTCAACAACCAATGTAGAAGAGTTGTACAATCTTGCAGTTATTTTCAGTCACTATCTCTCAACATTCAACAACCAATGGAATCAAGCTAATCCGTAGCACCGGTTTCTTCTGTAATCTAAAAAATTCCTTGTCGTCCCATCAAAATCTGCGAGCTACAAACAATTTGAAGGTACAGTCGTCGTACCTCTGACCAAGGAGCCTGGATTGAACAATCCTTGTGTAGTATGATTTCAGCTTCTTGCCGGCTTTCGCAGCACCGCCGAGAGGTAGGTTGATGTCGCTGCACCGCCGGCCTTCTCTCCGACGACCCACTTGAGCTTCTTGTAACCAAACCTGTCAACGAGCTTGGCAACCACTCGCCTCCTCTCCTCGCTCTGGCACACGTAGCTGTCGATCCAGAGCAGCCCGCCGGCGCGCAGCACCCTGTCGACGTCGAACAGGAAGAACTCCAGCGCCTCCGGCGTCGCCGCCTGCCCCATGGCGGGCGACCCGGCCTCGTCCAGCGCCGCGGTGCCGACGTGCACCAGGTCAAACACCCCATCGTAGAAGGGGAACCGGTGCGCCGGCGAGAGCAGGAGCGGGAACAGGCCCCTCGCCGCCACGAACTCGTTCATCGGCTTCCCGGGCCCGTCGAGCACGGAGGTGACGACGGTGACCCCGCGCTCCCTCATCCGGGCGGCGAAGTTAGCGGCGCCGCCGGCGACGTCGAGGCCGATCCGGATCTTGGACGCGGCCAGGCGCAGCACGTCGTCGACGAGGAACTCGTGGCCGCCGCCGCGCGCGGGGCCGTCCCAGCGGCGGTGGTCGAGGCCCATGCCGGAGGACGGGAGCGGGGCGCGGGGCCCGCGGGAGAGGCACCGGCGGCGGGGCAGCGGCTCGCAGCCCTTGGAGACGAGCCGGCGCGGGAGGGTGGCGTTGCGCGGGCAGGCGGAGTGGGGCGCGTAGGACATGAAGGCCGAGAGGAGCGCCAGCGCGGACGGGGAGCGGAGGCAGGAGGCCGCGACGGAGGCCGGCATGTGGGTGAGCCCCGTCCGCGCGTCGCGGCCGAGCGGCAGCGCGTGCGGGGTGAGGAAGAGGAGCAGCTCCGGGGGCAGGCCGTCCGGGAGGCGGGCGCCGGAGGAGGAGGACCCACCGCCGATCTCGAGCGCGATGGCGGCGACGTGCGCGGAGAGGTTGGAGGAGGCGGAGGGGGTTGTGCCGGCGGCGGGGTCGTGGCGGGGAGGGGCGGCGAAGAAGGCGAAGAAGGCGAGGAGGTTGGTGCAGAGAAGGGAGAGCAGCATGAGGAGGTTGAGCGGCGCCGGTGAGCAGAGGCAGGAGAGCGGCCCGCCGTGGCGGCGGCGGGACGCCGGCAGCTTCAGGGACACGGACCCCATGGCGCGCGGCTCCGTTGCTCCCCCGAGCGGGCGAGAATAGGGATGGAAGGCAGCGGCTTTTGCGAGCTCGGCTAGTGGAAACCACGGCCCGGCGCGGCGGGGAGGGATCTCGGGCTCTGCTCCGGGCGCCGGCTTGCTCAGCGAGAGCGAATCGAGTGGAGTGGGGACTGGGGAGTGAGATAGAGAGGACCGAGGGGGTTGTCGTTGTGTATGACATCCGGTCTCGTATGTACCTTGATTTATTTGTTATCCCAAACACAGTACATTTCTTTAGTTCTAAAAATACATTCTTTTTTTCAAGTTTTTAAAAGATTCCTTGTATTGTTTGTTGGATTAGGTCTAACTCTTTTGACCAAACTGCGAGGGCGGAACTTTACGAGATGAAATAGGGACAAATGTCTTTTTAACCGTTGGATTTGATCGCGAATCTTTAGCAGAGGAACAACTATGTCAGCGAACGAAATTGATCGGGAAAAACGCAATCGTTGCAAACACATCCACTCGTCTTCGCACCACTCATCCCCGTATCTCTCCCGTCGCTAACCGTCCCTCTCATCTTTCTTCATACGGGCCACCCACTGCATTTGTTGACCAGGTAGCGGCATTGAATCATTCCTCTCTCCCAGGCGGTTCCCCGGAGATGGTGTTGTCCTGATTCCTTGCGGTGGCACAATGCAGTGGCGCGGAGGAGGAGGCTCGCGTGCGTCACGCGGCCATCATGAGTCGATGTCGCGACTATATCATAGATGATTTTTTGTCCAAAAGGACCCCCTGACTAACAGAATTGTCAAAAAGTACTACCCGTCGATATATTTGACAAAAAAGACCCCTGGACCGTGGCGGCAGGTGACACGTGGCACTTGCCGCCACGCCAGGAGGTGGGGGGCCCTGCCGCCACGGCAGGAGGCGGTCACGCGGGGTATAACGTATTTACCACAGTTCCTCTCGCCGGGATGGAACGGGGCGGGCCTGGTGGGCCCAGCCGCCACAAGACGAGGCGGCGTGCGCTGCTCCTGCCGGGCCATAGGCCGACAGATTCTGCTGCCCGCGGGCCCAGCCGGTGGGACATGCAACCACTATGCGAGGCGGCATCTCTGCTACACGCGTGACAACTGAAGGAAATATGCCCTAGAGGCAATAATAAAGTTATTATATATTTCCTTATATCATGATCAATGTTTATTATTCATGCTATAATTGTATTAACCGGAAACATAATACATATGTGAATACATAGACAAAATAGTGTCACTAGTATGCCTCTACTTGACTAGCTCCTTAATCAAAGATGATTTAGGTTTTCTAACCATAAACATGAGTTGTCATTTGATAAACGGGATCACATCATTAGGAGAATGATATGATTGACTTAACCCATTCTGTTATCTTAGCACTTGATCGTTTTAGTTTACTGCTATTGTTTTCTTCATGACTTATACATGTTCCTATGACTATGAGATTATGCAACTCACGGTTACCGGAGGAACACTTTTTATGCTACCAAACGTCACAACGTAACTGGGTGATTATAAAGGTGCTCTACATGTGTCTCCGATGGTGTTTGTTGAGTTGGCATAGATAGAGATTAGGATTTGTCACTCCGATTGTCGGAGAGGTATCTTTGGGCCCTCTCGGTAATGCACATCACTATAAGCCTTGTAAGCAATGTGACTAATGAGTTAGTTACAGGATGATGCATTACGGAACGAGTAAAGAGACTTATCAGTAACGAGATTGAACTAGGTATTGAGATACCGACAATCAAATCTCGGGAAAGTAACATAACAATGACAAATGGAACAACGTATGTTGTTATGCGGTTGGACCGATAAAGATCTTCGTAGAATATGTAGGAGCCAATATGGGCATCCAGGTTCCGCTATTGGTTATTGACTAGAGAGGTGTCTCGGTCATGTCTACATAGTTCTCGAACCCATAGGGTCCGCGCGCTTAACGTTCGTTGACGATATAGTATTATATGAGTTATGTATGTTGGTGACCGAATGTTGTTCGGAGTCCCGAATGAGATCACGGACATGACGAGGAGCTCCGGAATGGTCCGGAGGTAAAGATTCATATATTGGATGATATGGTGAGGCCAAGGGGTCAAGCCCATGAGGCTTTAGCTCAGTGCAAAAGGAGTTTTGCGGAGGCCACGGGTCCAAAGGCCGAGGCCCATGGCGTCTGGGCCAGACTATTGGGGAACGTTGCAGAAAATAAAAAAATTCTACGCATCACCAAGATCAATCTATGGAGTCATCTAGCAATGAGAGAGAGGAGTGCATCTACATACCCTTGTAGATCGCGAGCGGAGGCGTTCAAGAGAACGGGGTTGATGGAGTCGTACTCGTCGTGATCCAAATTACCGATAATCCTAGCGCCGAACGGACGGCTCCTCCGCGTTCAACACACATACGGTTGGGAGAGACGTCTCCTCCTTCTTCATCCGGCAAGGGGAAAGGAGAGGTTGATGGAGATCCAGCAGCACGACGGCGTGGTGGTGGAAGCAGCAGGGATCTCGGCAGGGCTTCGCCAAGCTCAGCGAGAGGGAGAGGTGTTATGGAGGGAGAGGGAGGCACAAGGGGCTTGGGTGCGCAGCCCTCCCTCCGCCCCTCTTTATATAGGGGCCCTGGGGGGCCCCGCCCCCCTATAGATCCAATCTCAAGGGGGGGGGGGGGGCGGCGGCTAAAGGGGGGGACTTGCCCCCCAAGTCAGGTGGGGCGCCCCCACCCCCAGGGTTTCCAACCCTAGGCGCAGGGGGAGGCCCAAGGGGGGCGCACCAGCCCACCAGGGGCTGGTTCTCTTCCCACTTCAGCCCATGGGGCCCTCCGGGATAGGTGGCCCCACCTGGTGGACCCTCGGGATCCTTCCGGTGGTTCCGGTACAATACCGGTGACCCCCGAAACTTTCCCGGTGGCCGAAACTGGACTTCCTATATACAAATCTTTACCTCCGGACCATTTCGGAACTCCTCGTGACGTTCGGGATCTCATCCGGGACTCCGAACAACTTTCGGGTTACTGCATACTAATATCTCTACAACCCTAGCGTCATCGAACCTTAAGTGTGTAGACCCTACAGGTTCGGGAGACACGCAGACATGACCGAGACGACTCGCCGGTCAATAACCAACAGCGGGATATGGATACCCATGTTGGCTCCCACATGCTCCTCGATGATCTCATCGAATGAACCACGATGTCAAGGATTCAAGTAATCCCGTATACGATTCCCTTTGTCAATCAGTACGTTACTTGCCCGAGATTCGACGTCGGTATCACAATACCTCGTTCAATCTCGTTACTGGCAAGTAACTTTACTCGTACCGTAATGCATGATCCCGTGATCAACCACCTGGTCACATTGAGCTCATTATGATGATGCATTACCGAGTGGGCCCAGAGATACCTCTCCGTCATACGGAGTGACAAATCCCAGTCTCAATCTGTGCCAACCCAACAGACACTTTCGGAGATACTTGTAGTGTATCTTTATGGCCACCCAGTTACGTTGTGACATTTGGTACACCCAAAGCACTCTTACGGTATTCGGGAGTTACACGATCTCATGGTCTAAGGAAATGATACTTGACATTAGAAAAGCTCTAGCAAACGAACTACACGATCTTGTGCTATGCTTAGGATTGGGTTTTGTCCATCAAATCATTCTCCCAATGATGTGATCCCGTTATCAATGACATCTAATGTCATGGTCAAGAAATCATAACCATCCATTGATCAACGAGCTAGTTAACTAGAGGCTCACTAGGGGCATATTATGGTCTATGTATTCACACATGTATTACGATTTCCGGATAACACAATTATAGCATGAACAATAGACAATTATCTTGAACAAGGAAATATAATAATAATCATTTTATTATTGCCTCTAGGGCATATTTCCAACAGTCTCCTACTTGCACTAGAGTCAATAATCTACTTACACTATGATGAATCGAACACCCATAGCGTTCTGGTGTTGATCATGTTTTGCTCGCGGAAGAGGTTTAGTCAACGGATCTGCGACATTCAGATCTGTGTGCACTTTACAAATATCTATGTCTCCATCTTGAACATTTTCATGAATGGAGTTGAAGCGACGCTTGATGTGCCTAGTCTTCTTGTGAAACCTGGGCTCCTTGGCAAGGGCAATGGCTCCAGTGTTGTCACAGAAGAGAGTCATTGGCTCCGACGCATTGGGAATAACTCCTAGGTCGGTAATGAACTCCTTCATCCAGATTGCTTCATGTGCTGCCTCTAAGGCTGCCATGTACCCCGCTTCACATGTAGATCCCGCCACGACGCTTTGCTTGCAACTGCACCAGCTTACTGCCCCACCATTCAAAATATACACGTATCCGGTTTGTGACTTAGAATCATCCAGATCTGTGTCGAAGCTAGCGTCTACGTAACCCTTTACGACGAGCTCTTCGCCACCTCCATATACGAGAAACACATCCTTAGTCCTTTTCAGGTACTTCAGGATATTCTTGACCGCTATCCAGTGTTCCATGCCGGGATTACTTTGGTACCTTCCTACCAAATTTATGGCAAGGTTTACATCAGGTCTGGTACACAACATGGCATACATGATACACCCTATGGCCAAGGCATAGGGGACGACACTCATCTTTTTTCTATCTTCTACCATGGTCGGACATTGAGCCGAGCTCAATTTCACACCTTGCAACACATGCAAGAACCCCTTCTTGGACTGATCCATATTAAACTTCTTCAATATCTTATCAAGGTATGTGCTTTGTGAAAGACCTATGAGGCGTCTTGATCTATCTTTGTAGATCTTGATGCCTAATATGTAAGAAGCTTCTCCAAGGTCCTTCATTGAAAAACACGTATTCAAGTAGGCCTTTATGCTCTCCAAAAGTTCTATATCATTTCCCATCAAAACTATGTCATCTACATATAATATGAGAAATGCTACAGAGCTCCCACTCACTTTCTTGTAAACGCAGGCTTCTCCATAAGTCTGCATAAATCCAAACGCTTTGATCATTTCATTAAAGCGAATGTTCCAACTCTGAGATGCTTGCACCAGCCCATAGATGGAGCGCTGGAGCTTGCATACCTTGTTAGCATTCTTAGGATCGACAAAACCTTCCGGCTGCATCATATACAATTCTTCCTTAAGAAAGCCGTTAAGGAATGTCGTTTTGACGTCCATTTGCCATATCTCATAATCGTAGAATGCGGCAATTGCTAACATGATTCGGACGGACTTAAGCTTCACTACGGGTGAGAAGGTCTCATTGTAGTCAACCCCTTGAACTTGTCGATAACCCTTAGCGACAAGTCGAGCTTTATAGATGGTAACATTACCATCCGCGTCCGTCTTCTTCTTAAAGATCCATTTATTTTCTATCGCTCGCCGATCATCGGGCAAGTCTGTCAAAGTCCATACTTTATTTTCATACATGGATCCTATCTCGGATTGCATGGCTTCAAGCCATTTGTTGGAATCTGGGCCCGCCATCGCTTCTTCATAGTTTGAAGGTTCACCGTTGTCTAACAATATGATTTCTAGGACAGGGTTGCCATACCATTCTGGTGTGGAACGTGTCCTTGTGGACCTATGAAGTTCAGTAGCAACTTGATCCGAAGTACCTTGATCATCATCATTAACTTCCTCTCTATCCGGTGCAGGCACCACAGAAACATTTTCTTGAGCTGTGCTACTTTCCGGTTCAAGAGGCAATACTTCATCAAGTTCTACTTTCCTCCCACTTACTTCTCTCGAGAGAAACTCTTTCTACAGAAAGGACCCATTCTTGGCAACAAATATCTTGCCTTCGGATCTGAGGTAGAAGGTATACCCAATGGTTTCCTTAGGGTATCCTATGAAGACGCATTTTTCGACTTGGGTTCGAGCTTTTCAGGTTGAAGTTTCTTGACATAAGCATCGCATCCCCAAACTTTTAGAAACGACAGCTTAGGTTTCTTCCCAAACCATAATTCATGCGATGTCGTCTCAACGGATTTAGATGGTGCCCTATTTAAAGTGAATGTAGCTGTCTCTAGAGCGTATCCCCAAAATGATAGCGGTAAATCGGTGAGTGACATCATAGATCGCACCATATCCAATAGAGTGCAATTACGACGTTCGGACACACCGTTACGCTAAGGTGTTCCAGGCGGCGTGAGTTGTGAAACGATTCCACATTTCCTTAAGTGCATACCAAATTCATGACTTAAATATTCTCCCCAATGATCTGATCGTAAGAACTTTATCTTTCAGTCACGTTGATTCTCTACCTCACTCTAAAATTCCTTGAACTTTTCAAAGGTCTCAGACTTGTGTTTCATCAAGTAGACATACCCATATCTACTTAAGTTGTCAGTGAGAGTGAGAACGCAACGATAGCCTTCGTGAGCCTCAACAGTCATTGGACCGCACACATCAGTATGTATGATTTCCAATAAGTTGGTTGCTCGCTCCATTGTTCCGGAGAACGGAGTCTTGGTCATTTTTCCCATGAGGCATGGTTCGCATGTGTCAAATGATTCATAATCAAGAGACTCCAAAAGTCCATCAGCATGGAGCTTCTTCATGCGTTTGACACCAATGTGACCAAGGCGGCAGTGCCACAAGTATGTGGGACTATCGTTATCAACCTTACATCTTTTGGTATTCACACTATGAATATGTGTAACATCACGTTCGAGATTCATTAAGAATAAACCATTGACCAGCGGGGCATGACCATAAAACATATCTCTCATATAAATAGAACAACCATTATTCTCGGATTTAAATGAGTAGCCATCTCGTGTTAAACGAGATCCAGATACAATGTTCATGCTCAAAGCAGGCACTAAATAACAATTATTGAGGTTTAAAACTAACCCCGTAGGTAAATGTAGAGGTAGCGTGCCGACGGTGATCACATCGACCTTGGAACCATTCCCGACGCGCATCGTCACCTCGTCCTTCGCTAGTCTCCGCTTATTCCGCAGCTCCTGTTTTGAGTTACAAATATGAGCAACCGCACCGGTATCAAATACCCAGGAGCTACTACGAGTACTGGTAAGGTACACATCAATTACATGTATATCACATATACATTTGGTGTTGCCGGCCTTCTTGTCCGCTAAGTACTTGGGGCAGTTCCGCTTCCAGTGTCCGCTTCCCTTGCAATAAAAGCACTCAGTCTCAGGTTTGAGTCCATGTTTTGGCTTCTTCCCGGCAACTGGCTTACCGGGCGCGGCAACTCCTTTGCCGTCCTTCTTGAAGTTCTTCTTACCCTTGCCTTTCTTGAAACTAGTGGTTTTATTGACCATCAACACTTGATGTTCCTTTTTGATCTCCACTTCCGCTGATTTCAGCATTGAATGTACCTCAGGAATGGTTTTCACAATCCCCTGCATATTGAAATTCATCACAAAGCTCTTGTAGCTAGGTGGGAGCGACTGGAGGATTCTGTCGACCACCGCGTCATCCGGGAGATTAACTCCAAGTTGAGATAAGCGGTTGTGCAACCCAGACATTTTGAGCATGTGCTCGCTGACAGAACCATTCTCCTCCATGTTACAACTGTAGAACTTGTCGGAGACTTCATATCTCTCAACCCGGGCGTGAGCTTGGAAAACCATTTTCAGCTCTTGGAACATCTCATATGCTCTGTGCTGCTCAAAATGCTTTTGGAGCCCCGGTTCTAAGCTGTAAAGCATGCCGCACTGAACCAGGGAGTAATCATCACTACACGGCTGCCAGGCGTTCATAACGTCTTGAGTTGCTGGGAAAACGGGTGCTTCACCTAGCGGTGCATCTAGGACATATGCTTTCTTGGCAGCTATGAGGATGATCCTCAAGTTCCGGACCTAGTCCGTATAGTTGCTGCCATCATCTTTTAGCTTGGTTTTCTCTAGGAACACGTTGAAGTTGAGGGCAACATTAGCATGGGCCATTTGATCTACAAGACATATGTTGCAAAGATTTTAGACTAAGTTCATGATAATTAAGTTCATCTAATCAAATTATATAATGAACTCCCACTCAGACAGACATCCCTCTAGTCATCTAAGCGATCCATGATCCGATTCAACTAGGCCGTGTCCAATCATCACGTGAGATGGACTAGTCATCATCGGTGAACATCTTCATGTTGATCGTATCTTCTATACGACTCATGTTCGACCTTTCGGTCTCTTGTGTTCCGAGGCCATGTATGTACATGCTAGGCTCGTTAAGTCATCCTAAGTGTTTTTGCATGTGTAAATCTGTCTTACACCCTTTGTATGTGAATGTTACAATCTATCACACCCGATCATCACGTGGTGCTTCGAAACAACAGACTTTCGCAACGGCGCACAGTTAGGGGAAACACTTTCTTGAAATTATTATGGGGGATCATCTTATTTACCACCGTCGTTCTAAGCAAATAAGATGCAAAAACATGATAAACATCACATGCAATCAAATAGTGACATGATATGGCCAATATCATTTTGCTCCTTTTGATCTCCATCTTTGGGGCGCCATGATCATCATCCTCACCGGCATGACACCATGATCTCCATCATCGTGTCTTCATGAAGTTGTCACGCCAACGATTACTTCTACTTCTACGGCTAATGGTTTAGCAATAAAGTAAAGTAATTACATGGCGTTATTCAATGACACGCAGGGCATACAAAAAAATAAAGACAACTCCTATGGCTCCTGCCGGTTGTCATACTCATCGACATGCAAGTCGTGATTCCTATTACAAGAACATGATCAATCTCATACATCACATATATTTCATTCATCACATCCTTTTGGCCATATCACATCACAAGGCATATGCTGCAAAAACAAGTTAGACGTCCTCTAATTGTTGTTGCATGTTTTTACGTGGCCGCTATAGGTTTCTAGCAAGAACGTTTCTTTCCTACGCCAAAAACACAACGTGATATGCCAATTTATATTTACCCTTCATAAGGACCCTTTTCATCGAATCCGATCCGACTAAAGTGGGAGAGACAGACACCCGCTAGCCACCTTATGCAACTAGTGCATGTCAGTCGGTGGAACCCGTCTCATGTAAGCGTACGTGTAAGGTCGGTCCGGGCCGCTTCATCCCACGATGCCTCCGAAACAAGATAAGACTAGTAGTGGCAAGTAAATTGACAAAATCGATGCCCACAACGATCTTGTGTCTACTCGTGCATAGAAACTATGTATAGACCTAGCTCATGATGCCACTGTTGGGGAACGTTGCAGAAAATAAAAATTTTCTACGCATCACCAAGATCAATCTATGGAGTCATCTAGCAACGAGAGAGAGGAGTGCATCTACATACCCTTGTAGATCGCGAGCGGAAGCGTTCAAGAGAACGGGGTTGGTGGAGTCGTACTCGTCGTGATCCAAATCACCGATGATCCTAGCGCCAATGGACGGCACCTCCGCGTTCAACACACGTACGGTTGGGAGAGACGTCTCCTCCTTCTTGATCCAGCAAGGGGAAAGGAGAGGTTGATGGAGATCCAGAAGCACGACGGCATGGTGGTGGAAGCAGCGGGGATCTCGGCAGGGCTTCACCAAGCTCAGTGAGAGGGAGAGGTGTTACGGAGGGAGAGGGAGGCGCCAGGGGCTTGGGTGCGCAGCCTTCCCTCCCCCCTCTTTATATAGGGGCCCTGGGGGGCGCCGGCCCCCTAGAGATCCAATCTCAAGGGGGGCGGCAGCCAAAGGGGGGGACTTGCCCCCCAAGTGAGGTGGGGCGCCCCCCACCCCCAGGGTTTCCAACCCCAGGCGCAGGGGGAGGCCCAAGGGGGGCGCACCAGCCCACCAGGGGCTGGTTCCCTTCCCACTTCAGCCCATGGGGCCCTCCGGGATAGGTGGCCCCACCCGATGGACCCCCAGGATCCTTCCGATGGCCCCGGTACAATACCGGTGACCCCCGAAACTTTCCCGGTGGCCGAAACTAGACTTCCTATATACAAATATTTACCTCCGGACCATTTTGGAACTCCTCGTGACGTCCGGGATCTCATCTGGGACTCCGAACAACTTTCGGGTTACCGCATACTAATATCTCTACAACCCTAGCATCACCGAACCTTAAGTGTGTAGACCCTACGGGTTCGGGAGGCACGCAGACATGACCGAGATGACTCTCTGGTCAATAACCAACAGCAGGATCTGGATACCCATGTAGGCTCCCACATGCTCCTTGATGACCTCATCGGATGAACCACGATGTTGAGGATTCAAGTAATCTCGTATACAATTCCCTTTGTCAATCGGTACGTTACTTGCCCGAGATCCGATCGTCGGTATCCCAATACCTCGTTCAATCTCGTTACCGGAAAGTCGCTTTACTCATACCGTAATGCATCATCCCGTGATCAACCACTTGGTCACATTGAGCTCATTATGATGATGCATTACCGAGTGGGCCCAGAGATACCTCTCCGTCATACGGAGTGACAAATCCCAATCTCGATCTGTGCCAACCCAACAGACACTTTCGGAGATACCTGTAGTGTATCTTTATGGCCACCCAGTTATGTTGTGACATTTGGTACACCCAAAGCACTCTTACGGTATCCGGGAGTTACACAATCTCATGGTGTAAGGAAATGATACTTGACATTAGAAAAGCTCTAGCAAACGAACTACCACGATCTTGTGCTATGCTTAGGATTGGGTCTTGTCCATCACATCATTCTCCCAATGATGTGATCCCGTTATCAATGACATCCAATGTCATGGTCAGGAAACCGTAACCATACATTGATCAACGAGCTAGTTAACTAGAGGCTCACTAGGGACATATTATGGTCTATGTATTCACACATGTATTACGATTTCCGGATAACACAATTATAGCATGAACAAGGAAATATAATAATAATCATTTTAGTATTGCCTCTAGGGCATATTTCCAATACAGACGCCAAGGATTGTGGCGTTTGGTCCTAGAGTCCGAGTGGGACTCTTGCCTTTTGGGCAAAACAGACTTTGAGGAGGCTTTTGCTCCAAGTTTCGACCCTAGGGCTCAACATATAAATAGAGGGGCAGGGCTAGCACCAAAGACACATCAAGAAACACCAAGCCATGAGCCGGCAACCCCGTCCCCTCTAGTTTATCCTCCGTCATAGTTTCCGTAGTGCTTAGGCGAAGCCCTGCGGAGATTGTTCTTCACGAACACCGTCACCACGTTGTCGTGCTGCCGGAACTCATCTACTACTTCGCCCGTCTTGCTGGATCAAGAAGGTGAGGACGTCATCGAGCTGAACGTGTGCTGAACGCGGAGGTGCCGTACGTTCGGTACTTGATCGGGGCGGATCATGAAGGTGTATGACTACATCAACCATGTTGATAAACGCTTTCGCTTAGCGATCTTCAAGGGTATGAAGATACACTCTCCCTCTCGTTGCTATGCATCACCATGATCTTGCGTGTGCGTAGGATTTTTTTTGAAATTACTACGTTCCCCAACAGTGGCATCCGAGCCAGGTTTATGCGTAGATGTTATATGCACGAGTAGAACACAAGTGAGTTGTGGGCGATACAAGTCATACTGCTTACCAGCATGTCATACTTTGGTTCGGCGGTATTGTTGGATGAAGCGGCCCAGTCTGATATTACACATACGCTTACGCGAGACTGTTTCTACCGACGTGCTTTGCACATAGGTGGCTGGCGGGTGTCAGTTTCTCCAACTTTAGTTGAACCGAGTGTGGCTACGCCCGGTCCTTGTTGAAGGTTAAAACAACACTAACTTGACGAAATATCGTTGTGGTTTTGATGCATAGGTAAGAACGGTTCTTGCTCAGCCCGTAGCAACCACGTAAAACTTGCAACAACAAAGTAGAGGACGTCTAACTTGTTTTTGCAGGGCATGTTGTGACGTGATATGGTCAAGACGTGATGAGATATAAGTTGTTGTGTGAGATGATCATGTTTTGTTGAAGTTATCGGCAACTGACAGAAGCCTTATGGTTGTCTCTTTATTGCATAAGATGAAAGCGCCAAATAATTGCTTTACTTTATCGCTATGCGATAGCAATAGTTGCAAGAGCAATAGTTGGCGAGATGACCATGTGATGACACATTGATATAGAACAAGATGATGGAGATCTTGGTGTCATGCCGGTGACTTTGGAGATCATGACGATGCTTTGGAGATGGAGATCAAAGGCACAAGATGATGATGGCCATAAAATATGACATATTTTGATTGCATGTGATGTTTATCTTTTATACATCTTATTTTGCTTAGTTCAGCGGTAGCTTTATAAGACGATCTCTCACTAAATTTCAAGGTATAAGTGTTCTCCCTGAGTATGCACCTTTGCGAAAGTTCTTCGTGCCGAGACACCATGTGATGATCGGGTGTGATAAGCTCTACGTTCAAATACAACGGGTGTAAGACAGTTTTACACATGCAGAATACTCAGGTTAAACTTGACGAGCCTAGCATATGCAGATATGGCCTCGGAACATTGAGACCGAAAGGTCGAGCTTGAATCATATAGTAGATATGATCAACATAGTGATGTTCACCTTTGGAAACTACTCCATCTCACGTGATGATCGGGCATGGTTTAGTTTATTTGGATCACGTGATCACTTACATGATTAGAGGGATGTCTATCTAAGTGGGAGTTCTTAAGTAATATGGTTAATTGAACTTTAACTTATCATGAACTTAGTCCTGATAGTATTTTGCAAATTATGTTGTAGATCAATAGCTCACGTTATAGCTTCCCTATGTTTTTATATGTTCCTAGAGAAAACTAAGTTGAAAGATGATAGTAGCAATGATGCGGATTGGATCTGTGATCTGAGGATTATCCTCATTGCTGCACAGAAGAATTATGTCCTTGCTGCACCGCTAGGTGACAAACCTATTGCAGGACCAGACGTTATGAACGTTTGGCTAGCTCAAAATGATGACTACTTGATAGTTTAGTGCACCATGCTTAACGGCTTAGAATCAGGACTTCACATTTTGAATGTCATGGATCATATGAGATGTTCTAGGAGTTGAAGTTAATACTTCAAGCAAATACCCAAGTTGAGAGATATGAAGTCTCCAACAAGTTCTATAGCTAAAAGATGGAGGAGAATTGCTCAACTAGTGAGCATGTGCTCAGATTGTCTGGGTACTACAATCGCTTGAATCAAGTGGGAGTTAATCTTCCAGATAAGATAGTGATTGACAGAGTTCTCTAGTCACCATCACCAAGTTAGTAGAACTTCGTGATGAACTATAGTATGCAAGGGATGACGAAAACGATTTCCGAGCTTTTCATGATGATGAAATCGATGAAGGTAGAAATCAAGAAAGAGCATCAAGTGTTGATGATTGACAAGACCACTAGTTTCAAGAAAAGGGCAAAGGGAAAGAAAGGGAACTTCATGTAGAATGGCAAGCAAGTTGTCACTTCCGTGAAGAAGCCCAAAGCTAGACTAAAGCCTGAAACTGAGTGCTTCTACTGCAAAGGAAATGGTCACTGGAAGCGGAAATGCCCTGAATATTTGGTGGATAAGAAGGATGGCAAAGTGAACAAGGGTATATTTGATATACAGGTTATTGATGTGTACCTTACTAGTGTTTATAGTAGCCCCTGGGTATATGATACTTGTTCGGTTGCTAAATATTAGTAACTCAAAATAGGAGTTACAGAATAAACTGGGACTAGTTGAGGGTGAAGTGACGATGTGTGTTGGAAGTGGTTCCAAGATTGATATGATCATCATCGCACACTCCCTATACTTTCGAGATTACTGTTGAACCTAAATAAATGTTATTTTGCATTTGCGTTGAGCATGAATATGATTTGATCATGTTTATTGCAATACGGTTATTCATTTAAAATTAGAGAATAATTGTTGTTCTGTTTACATGAATAAAACCTTCGATGGTCATACACCTAATGCAAATAGTTTGTTGGATCTCGATCGTAGTGATACACATATTCATAATATTGATGCCAAAAGATGCAAAGTTGATAATGATAGTGCAATATATTTGTGGGACTGCCGTTTGGGTCATATCGGTGTAAAGCGCATGAAGAAACTCCGTGCTGATGGACTTTTGGAATCACTTGATTATGAATCATTTGATGTTTGCAAACCGTGCCTTATGCAAGATGACTAAAACTCCGTTCTCCGGAACAATGGAACGAGCTAGTGAGTTATTGGAAATAATACATACCGATGTATGCGGTCCAATGAGTGTTGATGCTCGTGGCGGGTATCTTTATTTTCTGACCTTCATAGATGATTTGAGCAGATATGGATATATCTACTTAATGAAACACAAGTCTGAAACATTTGAAAAGTTCAAAGAATTTCAGAGTGAAGTGGAGAATCATCGTAACAAGAAAATAAAGTTTCTACGATCTGATCGTGGAGGAGAATATTTGAGTTACGAGTTTGGCCTTCATTTAAAAACAATGTGGAATAGTTTCACAGCTCACGCCACATGGAACACCACAGCGTAATGGTGTGTCCAAACGTCGTAACCTCACTTTATTGGATATGGTGCAATCTATGATGTATCTTACCGATTTACCACTATCATTTTGGGGTTATGCATTAGCGACAGCTGCATTCACTTTAAATAGGGCACCATCAAAATCCGTTGAGACGACGCCTTATTAACTGTGGTTTGGAAAGAAACCAAAGTTGTCGTTTCTTAAAGTTTGGGGCTGCGATGCTTATGTGAAAAAGTTTCAACCTGATAAGCTCGAACCTAACTCGTAGAAGTACGTCATCATAGAATACCCAAAGGAAATTGTTGGGTACACCTTCTACCACAGATACGAAGGCAAGATATTCGTTTCTAAGATGGATCCTTTCTAGAGAAGGAGTTTCTCTCGAAAGAAGTGAGTGGGAGGAAAGTAGAGCTAGATAAGGTAATTGTACCTTCTCCTGAATTGGAAAAGTAGTTCATCACAGAAATCAGTTCCAGTGATTCCTACACCAATTAGTGAGGAAGCTAATGATGATGATCATGAAACTTCAGATTAAGTTACTAAAAAACCTCGTAGGTCTTCCAAAGTACAGTCCGCACCAGAGTGGAATGGCAATCCTATTCTGGAAGTCATGTTACTAGACCATGATGAACCTATGAACTATGAGGAAGCGATGATGAGCCCAGATTCTACGAAATGGCTTGAAGGCCATGAAATCTGAGATGGGATCCATGTATGAGAACAAAGTGTGCACTTTGGTGGACTTGCCCGATGATCGGCAAGCCATAGAAAATAAATGGATCTTCAAGAGGAAGACGAACACTGATAGTAGTATTACTATCTACAAAGCTCAAGTTGTCGCAAAGTGTTTTTGACAAGTTCAAGGTGTTGACTACAATGAGATTTTCTGACTTGTATTGATCCTTAAAAGTCTGTCCGAATCATGTTAGCAATTGCTGCATTTTATGAAATTTGGCAAATGGATGTCAAAACTGCATTCCTTAATGGATATCTCAAAGAAGAGTTGTATATGATGCAACCATAAGGTTTTGTCGATCCTAAAGATGCTAAGAAAGTTTGCAGGCTCCAGCAATCCATCTGTGAACTGGTGCAAGCATCTCGGAGTTGGAATATACGCTTTGATAAGTTGATCAAAGCATATAGTTTTATACGGACTTGTGGTGAAGCCTGTATTTACAAGAAAGTGAGTGGGAGCACTACAACTTTTCTGATAAGTATATATGAGTGACATATTGTTGATCAGAAATGATGTAGAATTTTCTGGAAAGCATAAAGGAGTGTTTGAAAGGAGTTTTTCAAAGAAAGACCTCAGTAAAGCTACTTACATATCGAGCATCAAGATCTATTGAGATAGGTTAAGACGCTAGATAATTTTTTTCAATGAGTACATACCTTGACAAGATTTTGAAGTAGTTCAAAATAGAACAGTCAAAGAAAGAGTTGTTGCCTACAAGGTGTGAAATTGAGTAAGACTCAAAGCCCGACCACGGTAGAAGATAGAAATGAAAGTCATTCCCTATGCCTCAGTCATAGGTTCTATAAAGTATGCTATGCTGTGTACCAGACCTATTGTATACCTTGCTCTGAGTTTGGCAAGGGAGTACAATTTTGATCTAGGAGTAGATCACTGGACAGCGGTCAAGAATATCCTTAGTGAGGACTAAAGAAATGTTTCTCGATTATGGAGGTGATAAAAGAGTTCGTTGTGAAGAGTTACATTGGTGCAAGATTTTACACCAATCCAGATGACTCTAAGTCTTAATCTGGATACATATTGAAAGTGGGAGCAATTAGCTAGAGTAGCTCCGTGCAGAGCATTGTAGACATAGAATATTTGCAAAATACATACGGCTCTGAATGTGACAGACCCGTTGACTAAACTTCTCTCACGAGCAAAATATGATCATGCCTTAGTACTCTTTGGGTGTTAATCACATAGCGATGTGAACTAGATTATTGACTAGTAAACACTTTGGGTGTTGAACACATGACGATGTGAACTATGGTGTTAATCACATACAAATGTGAATATTGGTGTTAAACCACATGATGATGTGAACTAGATTATTGACTCTAGTGCAAGTGGGAGACTGAAGGAAATATGCCCTAGAGGCAATAATAAAGTTATTATATATTTACTTATATCATGATAAATGTTTATTATTCATGCTATAATTGTATTAACCAGAAACATAATACATGTGTGAATACATAGAAAAAATAGTGTCACTAGTATGCCTCTACTTGACTAGCTCGTTAATCAAAGATGGTTAAGGTTTCCTAACCATAGACATGAGTTGTCATTTGATAAACGTGATCACATCATTAGGAGAATGATATGATTGACTTGACCCATTCTGTTAGCTTAACACTTGATCATTTTAGTTTACTGCTATTGCTTTCTTCATGACTTATACATGTTCCTATGACTATGAGATTATGCAACTCCCGATTACCGGAGGAACACTTTGTGTGCTACCAAACGTCACAACATAACTGGGTGATTATAAAGGTGCTCTGCAGGTGTCCCCGATGGTGTTTGTTGAGTTGGCATAGATCGAGATTAGGATTTGTCACTTCGATTGTCGGAGAGGTATCTTTGGGCCCTCTCGGTAATGCACATCATTATAAGCCTTGCAAGCAATGTGACTAATGAGTTAGTTACGGGATGATGCACTACGGAACGAGTAAAGAGACTTGCCAGTAACGAGATTGAACTAGGTATTGAGATACCGACAATCGAATCTCGGGCAAGTAACATACCAATGACAAAGGGAACAACGTATGTTGTTATGCGGTTCGATCGATAAAGATCTTCGTAGAATATGTAGGAGCCAATATGGGCATCCAGGTTCCGTTATTGGTTATTGAATAGAGAGGTGTCTCGGTCATGTCTACATAGTTCTCGAACCCGTAGGGTCCGCACGCTAATCGTTCGTTGATGATATAGTATTATATGAGTTATGTATGTTGGTGACCGAATGTTGTTCGGAGTCCCAGATGATAACACGGACATGATGAGGAGCTCTAGAATGACCTGGAGGTAAAGATTCATATATTTGATGATATGGTTAGGCCAAGGGGTCAAGCCCATGAGGCTTTAGGTCGGTGCAAAAGGAGTTTTGCGGAGGCCAGGGGGCCAAATGCCGGAGACCCTGGCGTCTGGCCCTGGGCCAGACGCCGAGGCCCTTGGCGTCTGGGTCTGACGCCAAGGATTGTGGCGTTTGGTCCTGGAGTCCGAGTGGGACTCTTGCCTTTCGGGCAAAATCGACTTTGAGGAGGCTTTTGCTCCAAGTTTCGACCCCGGGGCTCAACATATAAATAGAGGGGCAGGGCTAGCACCAAAGACACATCAAGAAATACCAAGCCGTGTGCCGGCAACGCCGTCCCCTCTAGTTTATCCTCCGTCATAGTTTTCGTAGTGCTTAGGCAAAGCTGTGCAGAGATTGTTCTTAAACACCGTCACCATGCCGTCGTGCTGCCGGAACTCATCTACTACTTCGCCCGTCTTGCTGGATCAAGAAGGCAAGGACGTTATCGAGCTGAACGTGTGCTGAACGCGGAGGTGCCGCACATTCGGTACTTGATGGGGGCGGATCGTGAAGGTGTACGACTACATCAACCGCGTTGCTAAACGCTTCCGCTTAGCGATCTTCAAGGGTATGAAGATACACTCTCCCTCTCGTTGCTATGCATCACCATGATCTTGCGTGTGCGTAGGAATTTTTTTGAAATTACTACGTTCCCCAATAACAACGCACGCTGACGGCGCTGATTCCCAGGCGCGACAGCGACGCTGATGGCGGTGATTCCCACGCGTGGGAATATGTACGTTGATGGCCTGCTTTTGGTTCTTTCGCCCGGGAATCAGTCCTGCTTTTGCTACTTTTGCCTTAGCGGATGCGACGACACTGCGAGAATCGCTCTGGCTATTGCTTGAGCCGATGCGATGGCACTGCGGTAATCACTCACTTGCTGCGGGAATCAGATGCTGCGGGAACCTGTTGTACCGACACTACAGGGATCCTAAAATTTCCCGCTTAATTTCGTCCGTTCGCGCTTATTTTCTCGCCATCATTTGTCGTCTAAGCCTATAAAAGGAGACACCGAGGCTCTCGTCCAACCATCCTCGAAATTGCCACGACGCAAAGTGTGTAACACATTTTTTTAGTTGGTATGAGTTTGCCTTGCTCGGATCAAAGCATTAGGCCGAGGAAAATGAAGAATGCAAGTTTGCCTCCGAGGGTGGCAGTCCTGCGGTGTTGGTGTGGCGATCTTTGCAAGGTGAAGGAGGTGACGGATTTTTCAGATTCGTTGGGCATGAAGTTTTTCATGTGCGCCAACTATGAGGAAGATCCACCCGTAGCTATTTCAGAGTACGACAAGCCTCCAGTATGCTTTAACCATCACGAATAGATATTGTATGTATTTTGATTGATTCTTTAATAACATTCTTCTTTCTTGTTGTAGTCTCCTCCGCCTCCGTGCATGTACCATTGTTGGATTGACACGGAGAAGCCGGCTTGGGCAGTGACTGAGATTCGTGAAAGAAGTCGCTGTGTATGGAATAGTTTATATGCGTAAGAGCGACGCGAGAAGGCAGAAGCTGAGGAGAAAGTAGAGCAAGAGAGAGAGTTAAAATAATACTATGTGGAGCAACACCGTTTTTTTCGGGATTTAGGAAAGAGAAACAGGGAAGAGGCTCGTCGCATGGAGGATCATGAACGAGAGCGAAAGGAGGCTCATGAGGCGGAGAGACAGAGAAAGAAAGAAATGGCTCGTGAGGCCAAGGCAGCAGAAGAAGCTGGCCATGGAAAAGAAAAATATCCACGCTTGCTCGGTAGATTCCTGTGGTAGTATTTTTTTATTTCGCAATCATTTGTATCTTAATTTCTGCGGTTTAATGTAGCTTTATTTCAGTAGTTAAATGTAGCTTTATTTCAATAGTATGATGTATCTTAATTTTAGTTGTACCGTGTCTTAATGAAAAAAATATAGTTTTACAATAAAAATGTGGCATTTTATTTCCCTCCACTAATTATCGAACGTCGTCCAACAAGTACAACAAGCACAAACTAATAATGCAAGTACAAAAAGTAGCATGTTTTTTATAGCAATTTCGGAAACTAGGAGTGCCAACACCTTATTTTCAAAACTAGCAACCATTTTCCATCTTAGACATAGAAAAAAAAAATGCACAACCCTTTCCGTCAATATTTTGCCGCCAACTCTTTCCCTCCATATGTTTCCGTCACCCATTTCCTACCAACCCTTTCCCGCCATATATTCCCGCCATATGTTTCCCGCCAACCCTTTCCCTCCATAACCCAGTCGTTCTTTCCTGCCATTTTCTCCTCTCAACCTATAAAACCCCCTTCACACGGAGGTGAATAAGCAGTGTAGTGTAGTGTAGTCGAGATGTCCCATTATCCTTTCGATCGTAGTATTCATCCTGGGATGAGCAGATGTCTTCTGAGGCTAGCCACTGATTTCAGGATGGACAATAGGATAGTTCCATGGGACGAACTCACCGGTAGTGACACCATAATGAATGAGTTGGCCCATGAATTACATAGGTCTGGGTAGCCTGAAAGGACTTATGAGGAGGTACGTACAGAACTTCTTAGGTTGCATGAAAGGTGGAAGAAGGTAGTGGAGCCGAAGAGTGAAACTTTCAGAAGGACTGCAACAAAGCATCCATTTTTATGGACTGAATAAAGCGAGGACGAGATGATATCTTCATGTCGCCGCTTCCGGGTTCTGTATCCTCGAAGGGCAAGAGTTCTGCATCGTCCAAGGGAAAGAGTTCCGCGTCCTCAAAGGGCAAGAGTTCTACATCGACGGAGGATGACGATGATGCCTTCATGTAGTTTTTAAGGTACGTCCTTGAAGGGCAAGAGTGTCGTGGTTCTGAACGCTGGACAAAGGGACGTGGGGAACAATGTGTGAGTTTAGTGTCTTAATTTCCGCAGTTTCGTGTAGCTTTATTTCGCAATCGTTTGTATCTTAATTTCTGCAGTATAGTGTAGCTTTATTTAAGTACTTAAATGTAACTTTATTTCAATAGTATGATGTATCTTAATTTCAGTTGTACCGTGTCTTAATGAAAAAATATAGTTTTACATAAAATGTAGCATTTTATTTCCCTCCACTAATTATCGAACGTCGTGCAACAACTACAACAAGCACAAACTAATAATGCAAGTACATCTGAATTTAACGGGACTGGTGCATATACATAATGTTTCATACATAAGTCGGAAAGTCTGATACTGACATATGTAGATATCATGGGTCGCACACGTAAATAGATGAATCATTGTAGTCGACGATGACCACCTGGCCTTCCGTTCGGACCGGAAAACTCCAATCGATTAGGTGGTCGAGTTACACGAAGACCGCGACCGTACTTCAGTTGGTCTTCATGTGTCTGCGACTCCTGCATAGGTGGTGGAGTCTGTAATCCTTGTTGCGAACCTGATGCGTAATTATAGGCGTATGGTTGTTGTGACTCCTCGGGGATAAAAGATGGGCCAATAAAATCCTCTCCGAAGAATTCCGTAACTACTGCATTAATATTGTCGTCATCATCATGTGATGATCCCTGTATGCGTGTGTCTGAGGCCAGGTTGGGTGTACTCATCGTCCCAATTTACATCAGGTATGTCCTGCACATAGAAACATTGTAAACAAAAACTATTAGAGGATAATATGTAATATCACTGTAAATGCATTAAAATGTAAACATGACTACCTGATCAGATCCATTGCCTGTACTGTCTGGACATTCTACCTGGTACTGGTTTAAATCTGGGACACGAGTTTCCTCGGGCATGGAGATCCCTCGCGTGGAGAGATAGGTTGAGATCCCTCACCTTGAGTGTATGCGCCATATCCTGTGTATGCATATGGGTTTGGGGAAAGATACAACTTGGGCATAGAATCCAAGCTCATGCCATGGTCCTGCGATGTCTGCCCCTGACGAAGCAACATCGAAGAAGAGCGATGTAGTGGCAGAGATGAGTCATGTCGTGGCAATGTCGTTGTAGTACCCGGACCCTCCCCCCACTGCCCATGGCTTCTACGCGCCTCGCTCGGTCTGGACGTCGGCGCCGCACTCGGTCTGGCTGACCTTGGTACTGGCATGTTGTACGCTCCAGTGACAATGTCGTCGCCTCTACCACATCTCAACTTTGCTACCATGTATTCTTTAAAACGTTTATGGAATGGCTTGACAGTTGGCCCCCTAGCCGGCATGCTTTCCGTCGCGATCTGCCCTATTTCGTTGGCAGTTTCAAGCTGAAAAATATTTGGTTGAAATGATTATGAAATGATGGACTTGAAAAAAATTACTAGTGATTACCATCTGGTCACGATAAAAAGCTGCATGCAGCTCAACATGTCTCTGCATCTGCTCCTCCTGCGTGAGATTTGTTGGTATCGTAGCTGGTTGACTGGCTAGGCTTGTACGCGTGCTGATGCAGTACCACTGCTTGTACGCTTGAGCTGTACTTCCATCGTATAGTTTTTAAAATTATATAACTAGATGATACCCCGCGCGTTGCTGCGGAAATTTGTTAATGTGTAAGACATACATTTATGGAGTGAGAAATAGAGAAACCATGAAAGAATTATATAAAAGAAAGTTTGCTTGCACCTTGGAGAGAAATATCTAAAAATAAGTTAAAAAGTGTTGGCCGCCCCTCTAATAGACTCGTATGATTACGAAATGACAACCACTGAGCTCTCTTTACTGCAGAAAAAAATAGAACACATCATGTCCCTGAATATAGAGATACAAATAGTACTCCGGCAAGTGAAAAGTAACAATTAGATCGTGTAAAGATCTGAATAATTGTAGTTGATAACCGAAATGCACTATATACATTAATGTGCATCGTAGTTCGTCTAAGGCAATTCTACAAAAGAAGAGAGCAAAGGCATACCGAGATTTTGGTTGCACAACATGGGGATTTTCCTTTCCGAAGGCTCCTATACAGTTCTGGTAGGATTCTAATGTGCTCCACCTGCAAAGAATGAAGATACGTGCCTAATTACTTTTTTCTCGAATATGCACGAGTGTGCATATCATATATTAAAGAAGAAAGGCATAGAAAGCCTCCACCACAATTACACGGTTTTTGTTACATATTACTCCTCACTAGTCTCCCACCTCTCCACCCTAGTAAAGAAGGGAGTTACATTCCCTTTCATTAACACGGCCGATGCCCACAGTTGGCCCTCATGGCTCACTCGCCCTAGTAGATACTCCAAGCAAGGGCGCGCCTCCTCAAAAATAATAGCATTCCTATACTTCCACAACTCCCACCAGACTAAAGCAATAATAGTTCTAAGGTCCTTGATGCTCATGCCTTCCAAGCCCTGCTTAGCCACAGCCCAATCCACCAACTTATCCTGTTGAGTGGGAGTCCAATCCGGCTTACCCAAGGCCTCGCAGATCCTTGCCCAAGAAGTCCTAGTGAAAACACAAGTGAGTAGAATGTGGTTAATGGTTTCATCCTCCTGGTCGTAAAACGGGCATGCGTCTTGGTGTGGTAACCCTCTTCTCGCTAGTCGGTCCGACATCCAACACCGGTCCCTGAGGGCCAACCACGTGAAGAACCTGCACCATGAGGGTGCACGTGATTTCCAAGTTAGATCCGCCGTCACGCTTCCTACTCGACCCCAAAAGCCATCCACATAAGCAGATTTCACGGAGAACTGTCCGGTGGCCTCCCATGGCCATACCACCTTATCAGGCACATGCACCCTTGGCTTCCAAGCTAAAACCCAATGCCATACCAAAAAGAACTCGTGCAGCACAGCCGGTCCAATATCCGGGCCAACGTCCAAAGCCCAACTCCCATTCTCCACTGCCGGACCAACTAACCTGGATTCTCTGATGCGCTTAGGAACCAAACTGTAGAGAAGCGATGCAACCTCCTGAATCCTATTACTATCAAGCCAGCGGTCCTCCCAAAAACGTGTCGTGAGCCCAGAGTTAGCCACACTCCTCATAGCCGCCATGCAAAGCCCCAATGACTCCTTCGGGACCTTTATCTTGAACTCTCGCCATGGCCCTGTCTCATCAGTCCTCGCAAGCCACGGCCATCTCGCTTGCATAGCTATGTTCATCCAACGCAAGTTCGGCAAGCCAAGGCCACCTGCCCACTTCGGTGCGCACACCACGTCCCAAGCCACCGCACAATTTCCACCATTAGCCTCCGCGCGTCTACATCACAAGAAACCTCTGCAAATCTTCTTCATTGCATTAATTGTTTTCAACGGTAGATCCAACGCCATCATTGCATGGATCAGCATGGCACAAAGCACCGATTGGACCAAGGTTAGTCTGCCACTCTTTGGCATAAGTGATGCCTTCCATTTTGGAAGCTTATTAGCCATTTGATCCACCAAATACTTCAACTGACTCGCCGATGGCCTCCTTAATGAGAGTGGCAGCCCCAAATACTTGATCGGGAAGGCTCCCAGGGGGCATTGGAGCTCCGCACATGCCATGGTGATTTGCTCCTCCGAGCATCTAATAGGAATAGCGGCCGATTTTTGCATGCTGATCCTTAGTCCCGAAGCTTCGCCGAAGAGCTCCAATATACACTTGCACGCCGCAAGGTCCACCTTATTTGGTTTGACAAATAGGACAACATCATCCACAAAGAATGATAGTCGCTTCTCCATTCCCACAGGCGCCAATGGCTCCATCACCCCACGGGTCACAGCTAGTTGCATCATCCTTTGCATTGGCTCCATAATAAGAATAAAAAGCATTGGGGAGATAGGATCCCCTTGCCGTAACCCTTTGCAGTTGTAGATCGTGTCTCCTGGAGCACCATTGACCATTACTTTTGTGGTCGAGGTTGAAAGTATTCCACAAATCCAAGACCTCCACCTTGGCTCGAAACCCATATGCTGCAACACCTCCACCAAGAAGGGCCATTGCACCGAGTCGAAAGCTTTCGAGATGTCTAGCTTAAGCAAAATCGCCGAGCTCTTCCGAGCATGAAGCTGTCTTGCCATACTTTGCACAAGCATGAAATTATCATGCAAGGATCTACCCTTGACGAAAGAACTTTGATGATTACCAACCAGTTTAGGTAGATCTTCCAGGAGTCTACACGCAAGCACCTTCTCGAAAATCTTCACAGCCCCATGCACAAGGTTTATGGGCCTGAAGTCACACATCTCCAGGGCACCATCCTTCTTGGGTAAAAGAGAGATCAAGGACTTGTTGATGGTCGCCAAACCCCTCATGTCACCATTGTAGAGCAGCCCATTGCTCTCATGAAATCCTCCTTGATTATACTCCAGCAAGTCGCATAGAATCTGCCCGTGAAACCATCCGGGCCCGGCGCTTTATCCCGAGGCATCATCTTGATCACTCCTTCCACCTCCTCCTCCATAAACGGCCGCTCAAGATGCCCCAGATTTAGGCGTAGAAGACCCAGCTCATCCAGGTTGAGCGCATATCTACGAGGGCATGCACCCCCAAAAGCCGCACCAAAGTACGCATCCACCGCCTAAGCCACCTCCTCCTGGCCGGAGTACAAATGATCATTGTACTTGACCATCCTCAATACATTCTTTCTTTGCCTATGACTCGCTTGTTGATGGAACAACCTCGTGTTCCCGTCACCCTCCCGCAGATGCAACATTCTGGATCTCTGCCTAGCAATTGTTCGCTCCAAAGAGCTCAACCCCAGAAGCTTACTCTTTAAACACTTGCGCAATTCCCTTTCTGCATCCGAAAGCGTCCTTGCCTCCATAGCCAAATCCAGCTGCTTAATGACCTCGATAGCAATGGCAATTTGAAGTTTCACGTTGCCGATCCAACGATCAGTCCACTTTTGTAGACACGTAGCCATAGCCCTTAGCTTGGTTTGCAAAGTGAGGTAGTCATTAGAGGCCGCCGGAGTTACGGACCAAGCCATCTTGACCACTTCGAAAAAACCTTCCGCACGAGTCCAAAATGCCTCAAACTTGAACCTCTTCTTTGTGCCAATGGAGACATTCATATGCAACATCAGCGGGCAATGGTCGGAGACCGCAGTACCCAGAACCTAAAGGAAACATGTCGGGTACGCCTCATCCCACTCGTTTGACACGAACACATGGTCGATCTTCTCCAAAGTAGCAATCTGCCTCTCATTCGACCACGTATAGCGTCTCCCATTCAGATAGAGCTCCTTCAGTTCAAGCAAGTTCAGCTTAGCTCTGAACCTTCCCATCATCCTACGGTTGATCAACGCATTGCTTTTTTCCTCCTCCCGGGCAATAAGATTAAAGTCTCCTGCTACCAACCAGGGCCCAACGTGCAAGTCCCGAATGTCAACAAGGTCTTGCAAGAAAACCACTTTTTCCACCTCATCCTGTGGCCCATAGACACAAGTGAGCCACCATGGCCGTTCGTCCTCCGGACACATCACAAGCGCTATTAACGTATGATCCGTGTAGTGCGGATTCGATAGCCGCGTAACGGCGGCATCCCGAGCCACCGAGATCCCACCTCGTGTACCCACAACCGGCAAGTAGAAAAAGTTTTCATATTTAGCACCAAGGCATATTGAGCAGGAATTTAATGCTATATTTGCCAGAAAACCTGGGAAAAAGAAATGGCATTGTACGGCCCGCTCTATTGGCCCTTCTCAATATGTGATGCGATTCCCTAATGCTAGTGAAGTAGAGAGGGCATGTTGTTATGGAAAACGCTTGCCTCTGAAGGAGGGGAATATTGTTGTATGTATTACTCCTTGGACTGCTTCTATTGGGGCAAAAGGTATTATGGAAAAAGCATGGGTTAGGATACGCAACATTCCCATAGAGAAAAGATGCAATGAACATATAGCTTATGCTGGAGCTCTAGTTGGGATTACTTTGGAAGTTGATGAATCGACTGTTCATAAACCTGAATATGCTAGAATCCTTCTCGGTTGTAGAGAGGTTGAGAAAGTCCCCCCTTCAGCTGAAGTAATGCTGGGAGAACAGTATTATGATTTCTTCTATGAAGTTGAAAAAGTTGTGACTGTGGGCGCTGAGAAAAGTCAATCCTATACTGCTGTGGATAGCAGTGCATCCCCTTTCTTCCCCAAGAAAGCGAGGATGGACTCATATCCTGCTTCTTCCATGGGGCAGGGGGAGACGAGTACATCCATGGCTGGTAATTTCTCCTCCCAGAACTATGCTAAGGGTATGCAGAGGCTTCCTGCAGTTGCTGAGAGTGAAGAAGAAGATGAAAGTGATGAAGGTAACAACACAGAGCTGCTGATTGAGACTATGGCCAGAGAACATGCGGCTGAAAAAATGTCCTATTGTGGATCTCAATCTGGTAAAGTCTCGTGTGAGAATGTCTCTGAGGATCTGGAAGTGGAAGAGAGGACTAAATCTCCCAGTAATGAGATCAGTGTGCATCAAGGTGCTTGGGGGATGATTACTCCTGTTCCACCCTCACCTCTGTTTGTGTGTCAAGATGTGAATGCTTATGGGAATGCTTTTCCTCCCTTGTCAGACTACGTGGTTTGGCCGTCCCTGCCTCATATTGTGCCTCTCGAGGAGGGTTCCATGGAAGGAGGAGAAAATTGCAGTGTCTATACAATTGAATCCCCCTCTGGATCCCCAATTCATGACAGCATGAGTCAGGAAGAGGAAATCTCGCGCAGACAGAAGCAGAAGTTGGAGAAGGTGGGAGATGTGGCTACCAACAGAATGAGGAAGCGAAATTTGGAAGGTACGAATATACCTAGTTCAAAAAACCAATTTTCTGCTTTATCTGACTCTGCATTATACTGCGTGCATCTCTGATGGGAGTGCAAATACCTGATGATGACTTTGCAACTGTTGATATTTTACGTGAATTAGAACTCTCTAGAAATCTGTTGCATGATAAAAATATTGATACTAATTCACAAAAAATAACTGTCAATGATGGGTTGGGCAATGATGTGCCCCTCTCTTTAACATGGGATGATGATAGTGGAGATATTGAGGAACCATTTATCCTGGTTCAATCTAAAAACAAGAAAAAGAAGTATCACCGCAAGAAATCGGTGGTGGTTTTATCTCCTAATAAGTCTAGTGGACCTGTGACTAGAAGTCAACAAAAAAAGGGGGGGTAAGGCTGCTATGGAACCTGGCAGACCTACCAGAGTGAGAGATAAACCCGAACGATATAAATAAAAGGGGTTTTTTGGAATTGTAGGGGAGTGGGTAAAAAGGGCATGTCCACCTGCCTCGTTGACATGATAAATGCCAATGAACTAGATTTTATTGGACTTCAGGAAGCCATGAAGAAGTCGTATACTCCTGCTTTTTTTAGATAAATTGACCCAAATTATAAATTTCATTAGGAGTGGAACCCTTCGAGGGGGAAATCTAGTGGCATTCTTTGTGGGCTTAATAAGGAAAACTTTGATATCCTTATGACCAAGTGTGGTAAATACATCCTGCAGTTGAACCTGTTCGATAAGAACAAAGACTGTAGCTGGGCCTTGATGACTGTGTATGGTGCTGCACACGATGAACAGAAGCCTGAATTCATTGTTGAACTGTCATCTATGTGTCACAACAGTAGTATTCCTTATCTAGTTGGGGGAGATTTTAATATCATTCGACATAGTGGGGAGAAAAACAAAAAAACATCTATGTCCCACTTCTCGGAGGTGTTTAATTCTGTTATACACTTGCTTGGGTTGAGAGAGATTTATATGACTGGTGGGTGTTATACCTGGTCAAATAAACAAGAAATCCCAACTTTGGAAAAGCTGGATAGAGTTTTCATGTCTCCTGGGTGGGAGGATTTATACCCTCTTGCTTCTGTCCATAAGCTGGTCAAGGAAATATCTGATCACAACCCTCTGTTAGTGGATGGTGGGAATGCCTCCTCTAGAACACCAGCTAACAGGTGTTTTAAGTTTGATAATGCTTGGCTCAGTAATCCAGAATTCCTCCCTCTGGTTTCTGAGATTTGGTCGAGGCCAGTTTACACTTCAAACCCCATTGACTCCTTGAATATTAAGCTTAAGAGAATTAATAAGTTTTTTAAGGGCTGGGGATCTAATTTGTTTGGTCATAATAAGATCAGAAGGAATATTATCAAGCTTGAGTTGCAGGAGCTTGAAAAACTGGAGGAGGCTGATGGTTTATGTGGGGAAGCTTACACTAGGAAGTTGGATATTCTAGTAGAGCTTAATAAGATGTATGTTGAAGAAGAACTACATTGGCATCAGTTCTCTAATGAGAGGTGGCTTCTGAAAGGAGACAATAACACTGGTTTCTTCCATAAAGTAGCTAATGGCCGTCGTACGAAAAACTCCATGATCTCCCTGGAGTGTGGGTCCATTATTATTGAAGGCACTAAAAACCTACTGTTCCATGCTACTGAGTACTATAAAACCTTATTTGGTCCAGCTCCTGGCAATATTTGTCAGATAGATGCTGCTTTGTGGTCTCAGGATGAGATGATTACTCCTGGTGACAATGAGGACTTAACTCGACCTTTTTCATTGGAAGAAATAAAAAAAGCTCTGTTTAGCATGAAAACTAACCGTGCCCCTGGTCCAGATGATATTCCTGTTGAATTCTATCAACACTGCTGGGATGTAGTAGCCCGAGACTTCCTATGCATATTTGAATGGTTTCATGATAGCAAGCTAGATGTACAATGACTTAACTATGGCATCATAACTTTGTTGCCTAAGTCGACTGATGCTAATAGAATCCAACAATATAGGCCCATTTGTCTATTGGGTTGTCCCTACAAACTTCTTACTAAAGCAATGGATATTAGAGCTAGTAAATATGCCCACAAGCTATTTAGTATTCACCAGAATGCTTTTATTAAGGGGAGACACATAGTGGATGGAATCCTATCTCTCCATGAAATTCTGCATTATACTCATTTCAGAAAGCAGGTGGGAGTGGTTCTTAAACTTGACTTTGAAAAAGCTTATGACAAAGTCAATTGGGATTTTTTGCTTGATTGTCATAGAAAACGTGGGTTTAATTCTAAGTGGTGTGGGTGGGTCTCTCAAATACTGAAAAATGGCATGGTTAGTGTCAAGATCAATGATGAGGTGGGACCTTACATCCAAAGTGCTAAGGGGGTGAGGCAGGGGGATCCACACTCCCCTTTCCTGTTTAATATTGCGGCTGATTGCCTGACCAGAATGGTACTTGCAGCACAAAAGAATGGTCTCTAAAGGATTAGCTGCTGACCTTATTGAGAATGGGGTTTGCATCCTGCAATACGCGGATGACATGGTGCTTTGTTTTGAACATGATATTGACAAAGCTGTGAATATCAAGCTCTTGCTTTATCTCTTCGAACTTATGTCTAGGCTTAAGATCAATTTTGAGAAGAGTGAAATATTTAGTATTGGGGGGGGGGATAATGATACTGATTCGGATTATGCCAACATTTTGGATGTCAAGTGGGCACACTTCCTATGAAATATCTGGGAGTCCCTGTTACTTACTCTACTCTCAAGAATGCGGATCTAGATTTCCTCGACGGAAAAATGATCAAAAAACTTGATGCCTGGGTAGCGTATGCGGCATCTTCTGGAGCTAGACTGACGTTGTTAGGGTCCAGTTTGGATGGAATTCCCTCTTTCCTCATGTCAATGTTCCTCTTCAATAAAACCTTTATTGAAAAGCTGGATAAACATCGCAGGCGTTTCTTTTGGAGGAGGAAAAATAAGAAACGTGGGTACCATATGGTTAAGTGGACGAGGATATGTCGATCGAAAAATATTGGGGGACTAGGGATTAAAGATCTTCATAAACAAAAAAATTCCCTACTCATTAAGTGGTGGTGGAAATTAGAAACGAGTGATGGGCTATGGCAGCGTATTGTAAGAGCTAGATACTTCAGGAATAAAACAGTAGCTACCATTCGGAGCCGCTTTTCGGACTCTCCCTGCTGGAAAGCGATTATGAAGGTCAAGGACTCTTATATGGCAGGAAGGAAAGTTAAGATCGAAAGTGGAAACCTTGCTAGGGTTTGGTATGACCCGTGGGTTGAGAATACTGCCTTGAAAGATCGCTTTCCTGATCTTTTTGGTATTTGCCAAGAGCAGGAATGCACGGTTGCATCTTGGGCGGCTAACAGTTATGAACTTGGCTTTAGACGTAGACTGGATGGGATGTTGGGTGAGCAGTGGGCTTTGATGGTTATGGAAGCTAAAAAACTGTCATTGAATGACTCCCCGGATAAGATCTTGTGGGCCTTTGGTAGTAAAGGGGAGTTTACTACTAAATCGTTATATGAATGGTTGGAAAGAAATCTTTCGGGTCCTAACTATAGGATGGTGTGGAAAGCACCTATCCCGCTGAAAAATTAAAATTTTCCCTTGGCAGCTGTTTCAGAATGCAGTTCTCACTCGAGATAATATGCGCATTAGAAACTGGCCTGGAAATCCTGTTTGCTCCTTCTGTACTAAAGTCGAAACAGCAAATCATCTGTTCTTTACCTGTTCTCTTGCTCGTTCGGTTTGGGGGGTGTTGGGCATGACGGCTGGGGCATGCTGTTGTCCTTGCTCTCTGTGGCAAAGCTTTGCTTGGCTTTATAAGTTCTTTCCGGATGGGAAACATTTCTATATGATGATTATTGCTGCAATATGCTGGGGGATTTGGACCATCCGCAATAAAGTCACATTTGATAATCATGTTGTTCGCTCTCCTCTTGAGGCTGTTTTCACTGCATGCTCGTTTTTGATGTACTGTGCAGGTTTGCTAAAGGAAGAAGAAAGGGCGAAGCTCCAGGCTGGAGTGAAGAGGTTGGCTCACGAGGCTGGCGGACAGATCTCTTCCTCGAGGCAGATTCCTCTTGGGTGACGGAGAGGGGATCCAGATTGGTTAACAGTTTTCAGCGCTCGGTCTTTTTGCTTGCCACCTCCCACTGGGGTTTGATGCCCGCTGGCTTTATGTCTTCTGGTTATGGTTTGCTTAGTCGCAGATGTCGTTGAACTTGCCTCATCCTGGGATTTTCATCGTCGTTTTGGGTTGCGGCTTGTGAGTGTCATCAGGTTTTCGTCCCATGGCAGGTGGTCCGTTCCAGGATCATCCTGCGGTGGGTTTCCTGATGATGTGCCAACTCGTTCTCCCCTTTCAGTTTCATTAGCGCTCAAGGCTTATTTCTTTCATCATGCTACTTGTAGTGGTTGGATCCTAAAAAACATTTGGATACAGACTGATGTATTTCCGTTGATTGCGAAATTAATCGAAAGGGGTGAGAGCCCGGTTGGAAAAAATATATATTTAGCACCAAGGCACTAACGTACAATGTTCACGGGTACATCATGCAGTTTTGTTTCTTGGAGGCAAACAATAGCCGGTCCTGCCGAGTTAACCACCTGAAAAACTGCATTTCTGCGTGCCGGAGCATTGAGCCCATGGACATTCCACACGATCATCCTCAATGGCTGCGCATTCATGATCAACTCCAACCGTGACCACCAGCCGAGAAGCTAGTGCACCACCGCAGTTGCCAGCGGCATTGCCGGCGACTCCCATCCAAACAAGGCTAGTATCGCAGCAATGTGGGCATCCGAAAGTGGCCGAGAAAACAGGTCCACGTACATCTTTAGTGCCTCCTCCGAGATTAGCTCCCCTTCATGCGCCAAACACAACCTTCTAATGAGCACTTGTTGCGGCTTGGAGGCTCCCATCTTAGCCAAACGCACACTCCTCCTTGGAGTGACATCCACCCTCTGTTTCTTCCTTGGGTTCCGGGCTTGATTCCCACCTGCACGACTTGGCGGGTGCAGCAAAATCGGTGTTATGGACCGGCACATCTGCTCCCACATGGCATCTATATCCTGTAGCAAGGGGCCCCCTCCACCCGCACGCTGTGGTGCGACCACAGTCTGCACAGGGCTTAGCTGCTCCGCCGCATCCTCCGGGTGCACCAACCCCACCGTACGTAGCGATATCGGGGAGGGAGTGCATGGTGCATGAGCGCCGCTGCTCATCGATAGGCTCCGCAGAACATGTCACCAACCGCCACCTGTCCATGCAGCATGCACAGTCCTCCACTGGCCGAATCCTCCTCGAAAAGCGAGTCGAGACCGTCCCATCTGTCCCCGCATGAGGAGGCGTCCCCATCATGCAGCGGGCCAGGGGGATAGTGTAATCTCCAATTTGGATGGATCCTACCCCATGCAACGCACCGACCGGCTCCAGATCCGAGAGCCAATCCTCCTCTGGCACCTGCGCAACTCTGTCCGCCCGCGCCCACCTGGACAACTGCACCGAGGCGGGCGAGACAACGGAAACCCGCGCCTCTGTCCCCCGTACCAACGCAGCACAACGACCCACCGATCCTTCCTTTTGACCTGACCCCACCAGCACTGATCTGTCGGCCTCCACCATTGGCTGGTCGCCTGGACTGCCAGCCTGCGGACCCACCGAATCAACGCAAAGCGATCCCGTGACGATCGCCATGCAGCTGCCGCTGACCGAGCCGCAGCCTGCCGTACCCGCGCCGGCCTGAACGCCGCGCGTCGTCGGCGGCGGCGCCGCCGTCGACAACTCCATCGTACTGACTGAAGCCCTGGGCACTGCAGGACCGCGAGCCTCCCTCCTCGGCGGCCACCGCACCAGATCATCACTTCCCGAAGGTGGCGACGGGGGCGGCGGCGGAGGCGGGAGGGGGGGGGCACCGACCACCATCATCCACACCATCCATCATCCGCGGCTCCTCCAGAACACCGATTTTGATCGGATACCAGAGCGTGCTGGCACGCCGGCCAGCAGAAGGACGCCGACTCTCTTCCTCAGCCCAGAGGTTTCGCCGGGGCTCATCAATGTACAGTAACCGGCGATGGGGAATCTGATTAGGCCAATCTGTGCGCAGCCACAGCCGGAAATCAGCCATGTCGAGCCGGTGAGCTGTGGAATCATCCACCCCCACAACATAACCGAGACCACGCAGGATCACACTCGCCGTCCTCTGGTTCCACGCATGCGCAGGCACTCCCCTCAACGAGATAGGCACCAGGTAGGGGAACGAAGCCGCCGTCGCCTGCGCTTGCCGATTCCACGACCGGAGGTTGAGCTCAAACTAGGACGAGCTAGCGCGGCCTGCGCGCACCATCTGGTCCCGAACCTCCCCATTGCGACAAAGGACAAGGAAACCGTCGGGGAAGAAGGCACGAATCGACATATCCTCCGGACCAATGCCGAACTACGCGTGCAGCGCCTCCGCCGCAGAGGCCAAATCCACCGTGGGCCTGTTGCCGGTGACCGTGACAAGCACCGCCCGGGCAAGCTCGGCCTCCATCCGCCATGTGTCTTGACCCACCTCCAAGAAGCAAACTTCCACCGGCGCATCTTGAACGGTGGCCACCCCGGGAGGCGCAGACTCCAGATGACCGAACGGCACGAAGAACTCCGGGCCGGCAGCATCCTGCACATCCCGGGACGGCGCCCGCACCACCTCACTCCAGAGCCTGATCGTGCCGGGCGGCGGGGGGCCTGGCGGCGGAGGCGGCAGGAGAGAAGCTGAGCACCGCGGCGACGCAGGGACGGGCGCCTCCACCAGACGACGCTCCACCGGACGACGCAGAGCAGGAGGCGGGCGCGCAGTTTGTTCCACCGGAGACGGATTGCGCGGCCTGGTGCAACCACGAGGGATGTGCCCCGCACCATGGCATCGAACGCAGAACGCCGGGTTGGGACAGTCCACCGAGATGTGCCCGTCACTCGTGCAGTTGTAGCAGCAACCATACAACTCCACCGGCAGGCACGAAGACGGTGGCGGGCGAGCAGCCGGCAGCACGCGGGGCCGACCCGCGGGAGCACGACGCCGAGGGCGCTGCAAAGCCCGAGGACGGCGGCTCGACTTGGTCTGCCAGCCACCCCCAACCCGCAGCGGCGCCGGCGTGCGCGGCGGACCACCCTCGACCCCTCCGCCCTGGACGATAGGGCCGAAGGCCGTGCCCAGGACCGGCGGCACGATGATGGAGCGCAACTGAGGCCGCGGCTGCGCCAGAGCCGGAGCAGAAGGACCGGCGCGCGGAGGGGGCGTGGGATCTCGCCGCGCCGCAGGAGACGGAGAAGGCGGAAGGGAAGAGGACGCGGAGGAGATGGAGCCCGACAGCGAGACCCTGGACGCCATGGCGCCGCGGAGGGAGAGGTGGCCGCCGCCTCCGGAGTGGAGAACGACGGGGGGTGGCCGCCGGCGCCAGAGTGGCGGCCGGCGCGGAGCGCTAGAGCAGGGGAGCGCTAGAGCGGAAGGGAGCACTGATTCTTCCCGGCGGAGCTCACTCACCATGGGCGGGCTGGTACGTGCCTGATTACTTATAAAAACAGTACCACTAAGCGCTGAAAAAGTAGTATTTCCGACTTCCCTCTGGAGCTAAACTAAACCCATCGCCCACCCTCCTTTGTGGAGAACGGAGTTGCGGCGTGCACCCCTGTCCAAGTATTTTCCTTAGTCTTCAAGTGCGAGACAGCACAGAGCAGGATTTCACCAAGGACCAAGCCCATGGGCAAAGACCCAAACATGGTGGCTCGAGGTTACAGCAATCCTCAATCTGGTGCAAGAAAAGGAGGAGAAGAGCATGGCAAGGAGGGAGAAGCCCCCGCTGCTGCGGGCCCTCCTCGGTCCTGTACCACGACTGCGCCGTAAGGACGTGAGATCCACTCAGCTGCGCTCCACTTGCTGCGGCCATCCTCTGTGCAGCCATGGACGCGAGATTCATTTGTTCTTGGCGCAGTGCAGCTGAGTGATGGGGACGACAAAACTGCACATGAGATCCATCTTCCTTCGTTTGTTTTAGCTTGATAGTGCAAGTGAATTTGGAAAGGCTCGCGGGAGGGGATTTAAATATGAGGAAACTGACGGAGGAGATGAGAAGGAAGAGGCGAAATAAACTATTGGGGATACGAAGCGATCTTCAATATGCAGACGTCTGTTTGGAAGCTTACACCATAAACAATAATTTAATAAAGAAGCACCGGTGCGCCGTGCCTTTCCAACGCAGCAGCGCCTGCGTTCTGTTCGCTGGTCACTTGGCAGCGGACGCTGATGTGGCAGCAAAGTTGTGTTGGTCGGGCCCATCCGTAAGCCGGTAATGGAATGTTGATCTGGCAGGCCTGATGAGATGGATAGACTGCATGTTAAGAGAAATATGGTAGTGGGGATGACCTAATTAAGTATTATAGATTACATCAACCGTTGTGATGAAAGCAAAGCATCTTCACGTATCGTATGGTCATCGTAATAAAATAATGTAAATAAAATGTACCTAAGTTGATACACTATATCTGCTAGCGCTTCGTTTTCTCACTTGTGTACCCATTGAATGTTGCGTTCCCTTCAATTGTAAGAACTCCAACCGTTGCCCATATTGGTTAGCCTGCAAATTATGTAACATAGTATGAGTTTAGTAAATTAAAAAGGACATTAACTATTTAGGGAGGTCACATCTTACTGATGGGTTTCCTTGTCGGTACATCTAGGAAAAGGTGGTGGAATCTCCTGATACAAACCAAACTGTCTCATGACACGCTCTAGGTTGTAAGGTTCAACACACCACAGGAACAATAATTAGCAGCGAGTCAACCAGAATGCACTATCGGTCAACATGCCTGCTGTGATGGGTCGTATATCAAAGACCATCTGTACATGCTCCTGAGTCCATGGGTTCCTTGTGACTACAGACTCATCAAGTACCTCAAACTGCTTGTGGTATATAGGATAACAATTTTTCGCAATACTTGGAGACCAATATTTCCGTGTCTTTGTCCACCTGCTAGCCATAGTTACACTGCTGCCCTCGCTACAGTCGTATGAGTGTATGGGATTTAGTATACGAGGTTGTCCTACATGGAGGTATTCCCAGGACCACAACGATAGAAACTCGTAGGGGACACAAAATAACGAGCTTTTTTTACGAAGGAAGTTTTTTGTGTGGCATCACACAAGCCCCGAGTAAATTACACGCACGGTCCTGGAACTCGTCGGCCTGCTCCAAAACAGTCTTGGAACTTGTGGATCGCTCCAAAACAGTCCTCATACTTGCCATTACGCTACATATACGGTCCTGTGTACGTTTCCGCATACGCTGGGCGCTGAGATGCGTGCCACGTCATCCTTCGAGCGGGTCCAGCCAGAACGCTTCGCTGCGTAATTGTGTAACCGGCCCGCTGATTGCGTATTGTTTCCAGTTCGAGCCCTTCGCCCTTTTCGCTTGTCTCTGTTATTTCTCGATGACGACCATGGCTGGCGGCCGTGGATGGTGATCGACGTGATCGCAGATACGAGAGTCGGTCGTTCTCGGGGGATTTTGCGAGGCGGCGACGAGATCATCGTCTGTCGCTGAAGGGCGCCGATGTCGCCTGTAGAACGACACAGCGGCGGCCCTGTGCCCACGTACGGTAAGATTCAACCACCCCTCATGTTCTCTAGCATTTGCTTCGTAAGTGCTAGTTGTATTATGACCATGTCGATCGTTTTCGCCAGATATGTTATTATAGTACAATTTAGGTACTTTCAGCATAATTTTAGTTATGGTGTAGGCAGATTCTTAGGGTTCTTTGTCGATGCTAAAATTGGTGTTTTCCTTTTCGTTTTACAGAAGAAGGCACTGATTTCTACACCATTGAGTTCATCCATGGAGGCGTTTTCATTGGCACTAGATACAAGGTCTTATGTGAATGGTCGCAAGGTCTGCTATCACTACTGTGGTGCCAGTGTCGCCTGCATTGATATGTTGTATGAATTAATAGAGTTACTGGGTTATGAGACTGCAGGAAGAATAGACATATTGATGCTGCTGCCTGGAATGCAAATAAATGAGGATGGACTGAAATTAATATCCAGGAACAATGATATGAACTGCATTATGAAGTTTGTTAGGGAGGGGCACAAATACCCACTAGTAGAAACACGACTTCTAGTACCAGTTCATAAGGACCTTTAATACCGGTTCTGGAACCGGTACTAAAGAGTGGGGACTAAAGGTCCCCCCCTTTAGTCCCGGTTCAACACGAACCGGGACCAAAGGCCCACCACGTGGCACGAGACGCGCCGTGGTTTGGGGGACCTTTAGTCCCGGTTGGTAAGGATGTTTTTTGAAATAAAGCAAAAACAGCCCGCCTACTGGGCCGGCACGGCCTGCATACGACTAACCCAATCTCTAGTTGGGCCAGGATGTAGGCCCGTACGGCCCAGTAGGCCCCATAGGGCAGAAGACTTGCAATAGGCCCATAAAGGCCTGCTTAGAGAGGAGCTCGACACGGTAGCTACGGCGGGGCTTATAAACCGGTGCGAGCTCCTCTCAAGTAGCGAGGTGGGACTAAACATTGTGCACTGCGGGTGGCAGCGCACCACCTTTAGTACCGGTTGGTGGCTCCAACCGGTACTAAAGGGGGGGGGGGTCTTTAATACCGGTTGGAGCCACCAACCCGTACTAAGGCCACCACCTTTAGTACCGGTTGGTGGCTCCAACCGGTACTAAAGACCCCCCCTTTAGTACCGGTTGGAGCCACCAACCCGTACTAAAGGCCACCACCTCTTTAGTACCGGTTCGTACTAAAGGTTCGCCACGAACCGGTACTAATGAGCGCCGCCCTCCTGGCCATTGGAACCGGCACTAATGGTCACATTAGTGCCGGTCCAATTGTAAACCGGGACTAATGAGTTTCACATTAGACCCTTTTTCTACTAGTGACCTTATGTTCTATCTAGATCATGATGGCTCTTATGGTGGAGGAGGATGGGCTGATGTCGTATCGAATCCTCCAGTGATTAGTCCATCGAAGAGCAAAACAACTAACAGTACTTTAGAGAAAAGCATTGTTGTCGTTCAGGTAAACACTTCTGACATGATGCATGCATGTGAGAGCAGTGCACAAGGATCAAGCAGGAGCACTAGAAGAGGAATAGTAGAGGGGGAGGTTGAATTAAGCAGTGAATCAGATTCAGATGATTCAGATTATGACCCGGAGCTGGTTGATAGTGATTATGACCTGGAGGATGGTGATGATGATTTGTTGAATGATGAAGTTGAAGATGTAGATGGTAATGATGAGAAGAAAGGAAGGACAAAAGGGAAGCAGCTAGAAGAAGAGCCCAATTCTGAAGATGATAGTCTTGAATTACCAGATTCAAATGACGAAGAAATGAAGTTCAACTTCAAACATTTCACTGAAGAGGATTTGAATGAGCCTAAGTTTCATGTGGGGCAGGTTTTTTCATCTGTTGCACTGGTCAGACAGGCAGTTAGGGAGTATAGTTGCAAGGAGAGACTACAAATCACATTTCCCAAAAATGACAAAACAAGGATTGGTGCAAAGTGCAATGATGGATGCCCATGGTATTTATATGCTTCTTATGACAATAGAACAAACGGTATAATGGTTAAAACATTTAAAGATGAGCACACATGCAGTAAGAAGTGGCATGTTAGAGCTTTCACCGCCAAGTACATAGCTAGCAAATATGTTGACAAGATAAGAGCAGATGATAAGATGTCTCTGAAGGGTTTAGGATCGATGGTGCAGCAAGAATGGAACATGAAGGTTCATAGGCAAAAGCTTTGGAGAGCAAGGAAAATAGCATTCAACATTATCTATGGAGATGACATAAAACAGTACAACATGTTGTGGGATTATGCAGCGGAGTTAAGGAGATCAAACCCTGGCAGCTCATTCTTTTTGCAAGTTGCTGATGATGGCCAATTCCAGAAGTGTTATTTCTCATTTGATGCATGCAAGAGGGGATTTCTTTTAGCTTGCAGGCCTATTATTTTCTTAGATGGATGTCACTTGAAAACACAATTTGGAGGCATTATGTTGACTGCAATAGGAATGGATCCTAACGACTGTATCTATCCCGTGGCCTTCGCTATTGTGGAAATTGAGAACACAAAATCTTGGAGATGGTTCTTGAGTATTCTAAAAGAAGACCTTGGCATTGTCAACACCTCACGTTGGACGGTCATGTCTGACAAGCAGAAGGCAAGTAGTTGTGTTAACAATGCTTATGAATGTTTTTTTATATATGACAATGATTATGAACATTTGTTCTTTTATATGACACTACCTACAGGGTTTAATTAAGGCTGTTAGAGAACATTTCAGCGATTCCCAGTATAGGTATTGTGTGAGACACATATGGCAGAATTTCACTAAAACTTTTAAAGGAGAAATATTGAAAATCCAATTATGGAGATGTGCTAGAAGTACAACTCATGGTCAGTGGAGAGAGAACATGGATAGAATGCTAGTTCTTAATAAAGATGCTCATGATTGGTTAGAGGAATTAGACCCTAAAACATGGGTGAGGGGATTTCAAAGTGATTTCCTCAAGTGTGACGTGTTATTGAACAATAATTGTGAAGTGTTCAATAAATATATTTTAGAAGAAAGAGAACTCCCTCTTTTGAGCATGATTCAGAGGGTTAAAGGGCAATTGATGGGCAGAATCTATGGTAAGAAGATGGAGTTAGAAACTTGGCCTGGAACCATATGTCCTAAAATCAGGAAAAGATTGCAAAGGCATATTGATGCTGCAAACACTTGCCATGCAGATCCTGCTGGTCTGGGTATATTTGAAGTGCAAGACAGAAATAGGCAGTTTAGTGTGGACATCAGGTTGAGGAAATGCAGTTGCAGAAGGTGGGATTTAACTGGAATTCCTTGTTGTCATGGAGTGGCAGCTCTGAGACATGAAAAAATTCCACCGGAATCAATGGTCCACCAATGTTACTCTATTGAGACTTACCGCAAGGCCTATGAGCACATAATATTGCCATGCAAAGATGCAAGTGAGTGGCAGAAAATGTATGGAAGAGAAGTGCTTCCTCCCAAAATTAAAACAAAGAAAGGCAGGAGGAGAAAGAATAGAAGGCAACAACCTGAAGAGAAAGAGGGTAGGGTAGGGAGGAAAGTTGGCAGAGGTTGAAACCGAAGAGGAAATCAGCAAAGATTTTAAATTGGGGTTGAAACCGAAGAGGAAATCAGCAAAGATTTTAAATTGGGGTTGAAACCGAAGAGGAAATCAGCAAAGAAGAAAGTAAGGGCAGAGCCTGATATTTCATCCTCAGATGAAGAATATGTGGCCATGGCACAGGTAATTTACATGAGCAATTTTTTTTCTATTTATGTGAATTTCTGTACATGAGCAAAAGATTTACCTATTTATGCAAATGTGCATGAGCAGGAGGAGAACATGCAAACTATGGGTTTTTCTCAGCAAGAAGCACCTAATTATGAGGCTGAGGTCATTAATACCTTACTGGAAGAGGTACAATTACTTTCACATTGTCATGCACTTATTGTTTCATTCTTCCTTACTGCCATGTCATGCACTTGCTATTTCATTTTTTTCACTTCCATGTAATGAAAATCGCATTTGTTTTTCTGTTAGAGTGTTGCAAGACAGACCATGGATCCACCTGACGCGGGACCTTTACCATTTTCTTCGTTTATTGAAGAAAATGTCCCAAGCCACCCCCCTGTGCAGCCAACAACTGTAACAAAAGAGGGCAATGTTCATAGAAAAAGAGAGGTTCTAGCTCTGGCAAAACTAAAAGCAGCAGCTGAAAAAAGAGAGGTTGCAGACAAAGCAAAGTTTGAAGCAGCTATGGCCAAGATAAGAGAAGAAGAGCAAAAGATTTTGCAAGCTGCAGAGAAAAGGAGAGAAGAGGCTATAACAAAAAAGCTAGAGCTAGAGGAGAAGAAAGCTATATTGAGAGAGAAACAGTTGGCAGCTGAAGAAAAAAGAAAACAAATTGAAGAAAGGAAAAGAATAAAATTAGCTGCACAACAGGAGAAAAAAGCACTTGCAGATGCCAAAAGGAATGCACTGCAAGCTAGAAAGAAAGAAGCAGAGGAAGCAAAAACTAAGAGGGCTGCAGAAAAGAAGAGAATTGCCGATGAGAAGAGACAACAAACTAAAGCTGCTCTAAGAGAAGAAGAAATGGAATTTTTAATGTTCTAGGCAGACGAGCAAGAAAGGATAAGAGGTTTTCATGAGAGAGAGGATCACTCAAGGCAGCAAGCCTGGGAGGGTCAAGTTCAAATGCAAGGCACATCCATCGTACAAAATTGGGGAGAGAGAAATCAACATGTAGAAGAATGGAACAATAGACAAGCTGAGGAGACAAATAGACAAGCCATGCATGACACATCAGCATGCCAGGGAAAGGAAAGCACTTTGAAGCAAACACATCAGCCAAAAAGACCATATTTCAGTCAGCCAAGAACTGGTTTTAAGAAACCAAGGAAAACAAGCATGTTTGATGTATTTAGGGAGGAGAGATGAGCATGTGAAATGATGTGTGGTGTCTTTTCTTAACTAGTTGCACTATCTTTTATTTGCTTCCATGCATGTATGATATATGGTCATGTGATGAACCTTAAGTTTACAAAATGATGTCTTTAGTACTGCAAACTGCTGTCTTTTTGTCATGTATGCAAAACATGTATGATATGTTCAAGAACATGTTCTGTTCTGTTCTTCTCCTGTGTATAATGTGTCATTGTAGCTTGGTCAGTGGTCAAAATTACAGAGCTTGTACTGAACTGATGCTAAATTGGTACATATCATGAACTGAACTAGTGCTAAATTGGTACAGAGCATGTTCTGAAATGGTCTGTGTTGTTCTAGTCAGGCATGCCGATTTCTTATGGTAGTCAATAAAACAAATTGAAAGGTTTGCTCAAAGCAATTGTTGCCTGACTTTTACTTTACATTTGAACTACCAGCATTCATAAGCTACAAAAGACCACTCATAATTTAAAGAAGTTAATCCAGGAAATACCAAACAAAATGACATTGCATATCATTCAGAATATTCATAAGCCTGACATTGCATAGAATTCCGGCTCAAGCTAACATTACTTTGCATGACATGCCGGTTCATCAACAGAACACGGAAAATAAATAGACATTTGCCACCGGCAAACGATCAACTAGTACTAATCTTCAGTGCCACAACAAATATTCTGAATTTTCTATGTATATCAACCACTGATCTTCAGTGTCACAGCAGGCGATCAAGTACTAGTTTTGAGAAGGCAACTACTGAATGATCAACTACAGGCATTCTTCAGTCACATCAGAGCCGCCGTCGCCCAAAGCACATGCCCGAGACCCTCCAGCACGTCCATTCCCGGAGTGCACGAGGATCACACACCCTGTCTCCGGTCCTCCGGCGCCGTGCGTGCTTGGCGCACACAACCACGCTGCTCCAAGCCGCCAGCGCCGTGTGTGCGTGCGGCGGACAACCTCGAGCCGCCGGCGCCGTGTGTGCGTGCGGTGCACAACCTCGAGCCGCTAAGCTGTAAGTGCAGCGCACAACCTTGCTGAGGGTGAGGGGAGGGCCGACGGCCGCCACCGGCACCGGAGAAGGACCTCTCGCTCACGCTGCCGCTGCCCATCGAGAGGAGAGGATTTGGGATTAAGGGTTAGGGATTTTTGGGTGGAGGGGAAATTTGGCTATCCCGGTCTTGATCTAATTTAGGCGGTCCAGCTGGACCTGCTCGCGAGATGACCTGGCGCGTCCGGCGTATAAGAAACGTACACAGGACAGTACGTGTATCCTAATCGCGTGTATGGGGACTGTTTTGGAGCGATTCGCGAGTTCCAGGACTGTTTTGGAGCGGGCCGACGAGTTCCAAGACCGTGTGTGTAATTTACTCCGCAAGCCCCTATATGTATGAGATAGAATGGCAGAACCGAAGCTGTATTTTGGCTGCTCGGGTAAAGGTTCATCTATCATCTTCTCCACAATGTAGATGAGACCAGTGAGAAGTACGTCCCCGTGTGAATTTGGAACATAACCCCAAGGAGACACAACAAATACGCAAACAGATGTCTTTTCCTCGTCTCAGAATCAGCGAAGGTAGAAAAATTAAGAAAGTTATCATGAAGCTAGGAGAGTGGGATGCCACGAGGGCCACCAGTACATTGTGATTCTGGCATTGTTGTCATCCCAAGATGGTCTGATATATTTTGTGCCCAAGATGGAGACATTCGTGGAGAGACTAACGGCTCACCTCTAATTGGTAGAGCAAGGATCATCAAAACATCTTTTATTGTAGGTGCAAGCTCCCCAAAACGAAAGTGAAAGTTGTGGGGTTCAGGTCTCCATCGGTCAACGAGGGATGTCAAAAGGGATGGGTCCGAACGTAACTGGTCTTTGCATGATTTGAGCTTAGCAAAAGCATGTAGTCCATAAGCGTCAAGGTGAGGAACGAAATAATTGTGTATTGGCCAGGTTTTCTTTACGCGAAGTCTAAAACTCCGAAAATCATGTTCTTTATTTGGGTTAAAAATAGGTGGCAACGGTGGCCGACGTCATGGGGCCCTTCCAAAAGCACTGGCACTTCAGCCATAACCTGCACACGAACATACAAATAAAAATTAACTTAAAAAATACAAAGAGATATAATTTACATTAATTAACTAAAGTTAACATCACCGGTACAATAATACAAAGCGATTCAATTCAAAATAAATATAAATACAAAAACACAAAGAGATTCAATAATACAAAGAGATTCAATTTAAATTAATAAAAATATAATACAAATATAAGTAGACATAGCGAGTACAGATAAATCAACATCATGCGGTGTTGTTCGCTCGATACGGGCATTCCCTATGTGAATGTCCAGAACACCTACAAACGCGGCATCGCCTTGATTCTCTCATCAAGTCGGCATTTGGAACCCATTTCGACCCATCTAGCCACAATATTTTGTAGTTCATATCAATGCCCCAGGCCCAAAACTCACTGTTCCAAGTGTTGTATTGTACATGTTGAAGTACGGCGATATGTATGGCTCGACACTGATTTTTTGATCTGCAGCCGCCCGGAGCACATGACTACAAGGGTAGCCCTCAAGGTTGGGATTGCACTCACAGGACGTTGGGCCAAGGGTGAGAGCTTGCTTTTTTGATCCTCTGTGGCGACCCTTAACGTACTTGGCTCGCACATTGACCTCCCTCTTATTCCTAAGTGCGTCCACTTTCATGCAGCCATGACTTTGCACTAGTAGAGAAAGGGTCTAATGTTCAGCCCTTTAGTCCTGGTTTGTAAATTAACCGGCACAAATGTGACCATTAATGCCGGTTCGAACGACTATGTATTAGTCCCGGTTCGTGTTGAACCTTTAGTACCGGTGCGCGGCACGAACCGGTACTAAAGGGGTTGTGGCAGGCTGGCGTCAGGTCGGGGCCCACGAGCCCCTTTAGTCCCGATTTGTGACACGAACCGGGACCAAAGGGCTAACCTATAGTGCCGGTTTGTGTCACAAACTGGGACAAAAGGGGTCTAACCTTTAGTCCTGGTTGGAGACACAAACCGGGACTAAAGGGCAATTTTCAAACTCTACCCCCCATGTATCGCCATTTCAATTTTTTTAAAAAACAAAAGAAAATTATAAAAACTCCAAAAATTAAAATCCTTCAAGATGTAGTAACTACATCTACTAGTTAGGAAAATTAAAAAACTTAAATTTGGACATGTTTTGCAAAAAAAGTGTTATAAGAAAGTAAAACGGCCATATCTTTTGCATACGATGTCAAAAAAACATATAATATATCAAAAAAATCTGCACAAAAATCCGCATCCAATTTTTATGGCCATAGGTCTGTTTGAATTTTTTTAGAATCCTCAAATTCTAAAAGGAATAAAAGATATGCTCAAATTTCTGTTTTTTTAAATTTTTGTTAAATCTGGTCAAATTGTGGTCAAACTATGGCCAAACTACTTATTCAAGAAATATTAGTGTTATAAATAATTATTTTAGTTTGTTGACTTTTGTTCAAACTGTGGTCAAAATATGGTCAAACTATGGTCAAACTATGGTCAAACTACTTATTCAAGAAATATTGCTGTTACTAAATAATAATAATTTTTTAGAATAATAGTTTCAAACTCAAACGGCGAAACATGTGACTTCATGCTCAAGCTAAACTCCTGAAGGTTAATAGGATTGACAGCTTACTATTGTCAGGTAAACAACAAGTGCAGACTTGGAAACTAGGGGGAATAGAACTCGGAAGTTAAGCGTGCTCAGGCCGGAGTAGTAAGATGATGGGTGACTGGCCGAGAAGTTAGATGATTTGGAATGATGAGGGGTGATTAGAGCAATGATGAGCGCTGGTTAGAAGACTAAATCGTAAAATAATTCAGAAATTTGAAAATCTGGAAAAAAATTCAAATTTTTTTTCAAAAAAAATTCAAAAGAAAATTCCTTTAGTACCGGTTGGTGCCAACTGGTACTAAAGGTTCCTCAGACCACTGCGCAGGCTTGTGCCATGTGGTGGGCCTTTGGCCCCGGTTCGTGTTGAACCGGGACTAAAGGGGGGTACCTTTAGTCCCCATCCTTTAGTGCCGGTTACAGAATCGGAACTAAAGGTCCTTAAGAACCGGTACAATAGGTCATTTTTCTACTAGTGTTGGGACTTCTTTGCTTTCTCGTCCAGATGTCTTTGCATCTTCTCGGACCATGGCTTGTTCGATTCAACTTGTGCTTTAGCCACGATAACCCTGTCTGCAAAGTATGACAGGGTCCGGTTCCAAGTTTCTTCAATTAGGGCTGTGATAGGCAGGGCTCTCATCCCTTTAAGAACACCATTGTACACCTCTGACATGTTGCTGTTCATTATTCCATACCGAGCCCCAGTGTCGTGAGCCTGCGCCCACTTGTACAAATCAGGGCAATTCTTGCCGATCCACTGGCTCAAATTTATGGCCGTCCTACGACCCCTCTGGTCTTCTCTCTGCGGCAAGGCCGCGCGCTCGATCTCACCATTGATACCTGCCCAGATGGCATTCATTTTGGTTTTAGTTTTCTGCATGCACATCCTCTTGAATAACTTGAACCAATCCTCATTCTTGAATTTGGAGTAAAAGTTTGCTGCCAAATGCCGCATGCACCACCTTCCCTCTAGATCCGGCCACCCCCACTCTTCTGACGACTCCTTAATTATGTCGAGAGCACTTAATAATCCTGTGTTGCGATCAGAGATGATGCAAACACCTAAACTCTCTTTCACGACATCCATCTTCACGCAGCTCAGGAACCACAACCAGCTATCTTTATTCTCGCTCTCGACCAGTGCGTATGCAATAGGAAGAAGCTGATTATTTGCATCTGCTGCAATCGCCACCAATAGTGTGCCCTTGTACTTTCCAGTGAGAAAGGTACCATCAACTTATAATATCGGGCGACAGTGCCTGAAGGCTTGTATAGTCTGGGCAAATGCCCAGAATAAGCGGTCCAGGATTAGCTCACCCAGGTTCTTTGGGTTTGGACGTTCTCTCCACCAAACTTCAGTCCACCTATTAGCACTTGCTATCTGATGAAGCATTCTGGGGGCATAAGAATAGGACTCCTCATAGGTTCCATACAAGTTCTGGAATATATTTTCGTTCGCACGCCTAGCCTTGCTGTAGCTGGCAGGGAAGCCAATCTGATCTTCTGCATCTTTTTGCAAAGCCCTAACACTAATGTTGAGACTTGCCTGCACAATCGTTTCCATCACCCGTGCCACATATCTTGCTGTCACATTGCGGTGATTTGAAAGAGTCCCAATTTGCTCACAGCTATGCTGCACTATTTTTGTGATATGCCATGACTGACATATCCTAGGCTTCAGTCTAGCAAGAACTCTTCCGCGTCAACCTTTCGCGGTGTGGATGCATATGACCTTCAACTCTTTTTTATCAGACTGCTTCACTTTATGCTAGCGGTGGAGGGCGATTGCATAGCTATCAATTGCCTGGTAAGAAGACTTCTTGTCTGGGAAAACCTGCCCAACCTCCAGGTTCCCCGATTCTAGGCCAGAAAGAGAGTGAAATTCATTTGTGATGCTCATATCCTGTATAAACCCAGGTTGCAGTGACGCCGCAACCGCCCTTTGGGGAGGAGCATCTTCTTCTTCTCTTGACTCGGAAGATGCGGAAGAGTGATCGTCATCATCTAGCGCCTCCGGCAATCCCTCAAAGTGTTCGCTCATGTCAACGGCCACAGACCAATATCCTGTGTCATACACAGGCTGGTTGCCCGTCGGTTCCGATGGGCCAATGCTAGGGGCTGATGTGATGGCCAACTCGACCTCACCGCCCCTGCTACTGCATCCGGCAACATTAGTGACTGAAATGAACTCCACATACACCATCGACCGACCAAACACTGGGTTATTGGGATTGCTTGCAAACCTCATGTACGACCCCCACGATCGATCACCTGTGACAGGCCGTAAACCCCAACGGGCAGGTGTCCCATCGTTTCCTCCGTCAACGACGAAGGCATCCATTGTCATTTCCCCCCTGCATACCTGGGCCAAACACCGCTCGGATGCACCTTCTGACTGCTGCGTAACCCATGTTCACCATGTCTCTCACTACAACTGTAGTCGACCCGCACAAGGACACATCCACCCCCAAAGGACCGTCGCGTAAGACATCCCCATAGTACACTAACAAATTTTCCATAGGACCTAACCAACATCCATATTTACATTTCAAATAATCAGTAACTAAACATTTAGTAGTAGTACGATGACAACATTCAGCAGTAGTACGACTAAAATAATAACCGTATTTTCGTTACAAATATTCGGTTTCAAGATATATTTTTTCTCAAACTAGTCTACCAGCATATGAAAAAATAAAACACCGTTTGCTTTTCTCTAACTACCCCAAAAATATCCTAAACTGGTTCCGCAACACGCAAAAACTGAGCTTTTGGAAAAATGACTATTAGTAAAAACCGAACGTAATTACTCGCTATCCAAACAACCACTAAACATAATAGTACGACAATAACATTTTAATATCATATGGGTAATTTTTTTAATATCTTCTGGTTTTTTCATATCATATAATTTTTCATATCATACAATATTTATCATTTATTTACAAAAAATAATATTCGCAACGACATGCACATTATTCACAACAGTACATCAATATAAAAAATATTAGCATAATTACTGCGTCATTTATACCTCAGCTCCAATATGGATGGCTTGCGAATGCAATTAAGCGTCAAAATAGTTCGAACAAATATCTATCACCAGTACTATATGAACGGAGTCAACCTATTATCACATGAACATGAATATTACACACGGATTTTTCTGTCTGCTATCAAAAGTATGAAAATAGCACTTGCATGTATGTGATCATCACCTCAAAAGGGACAGTGAAGATGGAAGCACAATTTCTTCAATCACGTCATCTCCTCCTTGTTTGCTACTAAGATGAATTATTTTACCTAATTACATACATCATTAAGTACATTAGCACGTAATCTTAACATATAAAATTTGGATTATTGCGACAAAACAAAGTAGACGTACGGTTTCCTAACTATAGACTTAGTAGTAAACATACCACATAAAATAACATACCACATGCAATGAACAATTGCAGTGCAATTTTTTTCTTAATTACCTATTAAGATCTTCTCGCATGTCAATACTAATGGGAAGCTAACATTGATAAAAAATAGTATAAATGCAACATCTCTCATTTGAAATTTTTCCTAACTTCTATGCACTAACATCGCATAGCTAATGACGAGCTAAAAGACTAATGCACAAAAAAATCAATGTATTGCAAAGCTCATACCTTGCTCTTCAACTTTGTACTTCACTTTGCTAGGCAAATCCTACTCCAGAGGCTCTAAATGACTGCAAAAAGTGATGAAATAATGCCTAACACAATAGAGAACACATAGTTATGAACTAAACAAAAAGAGTAGAAACATCATGCATGCGAACGAAACCAACAAAAAATGGATAGATCTTACCTTCGTCTATCTTTTCTTCAACTTCAGCATATTCCAAATCCTACTCTAAATCGCCCTAAATCACGAGTGAAAGTGCCCAGTGAGTTTTTCTTTCAGTGTGTTCTTACACATTCACAGAGCAGAAGAGGAGGCCAGAGACAGTGTGCTTGCGCACGAAGTAGACGCACGGTATATAAAAGGAAGAGGATCCCTGTAGTGTCGGCACAACAGGATAAACTCACCTACCGCGGTCTCGGATTCCCGCAACGAGTGAGTGTATTTATGCAGTGCCGTCGCGTCCTCTCAAGCAATAGCCAGCACTGAGTGAGTGATTCCCGCAGTGACATCGCATCTGCTCAAGCAAAAGCAGTTGAGTCCATAGGCAGCGCCGCAGCGGAATCGCAAAAGCCAGCTCCCGGGAATCATCGTGAGTAAAGAAATAAAAGGCGCAGATTCCTGACTAAAGCATTGGATTCCCACGCGCGTGGGAATTAGCATCGTCTACAACAGGGAACCTGTCGCCGCGCATGCAACATGAACAGTCTCGCCACCTCCTGCAGTGGCAGCATGGTCCACACCTCGTCACGCGTGCAGCAGGAATCCAGCAGGAGCTGTCTGGCGGGGGGGCGGCAATAGCATAGGCGGCCGCCTCGGTAGGTGGCGGCAAGGCCCACCTGCCCTGCCCCGTTCTGTCCCGCTTGAGCAGTTGCGGTTTCATGTTATACCCCGTGCGGCTGCCTCCTGGCGTGGCGGCAGGGCCCGCCGCCTCCTAGCATGGCAGCAAGTGCCACGTGTCGCCCGCCGCACCTGCCGCCACGGCCCAGGGGTCTTTTTTGTCAAATATATCCACGGGTAGTCCTTTTTGACAATTCTGTTGGCCAGGGGGTCCTTTTGGACAAAAAATCTATCATCAACGGCGAAAAGAGGAACCCATGCATGGTGGTGCCGCTATTTTAACGGGCGGCAGCTGTCAGAGGTGAGGCGCGGAGGTGCTTGTGCGTGCGCGTCTCCATCAAACCCATCGACAATGTGGTGGAAGGTAGTGAAAAGGTCTTGTCGACGGCATCGGATCCTGGTGCGCGGCCCCATGTCGTCGGCGGCAGATAGAGCGCCCGCGCATGGTGGTGTCGCAGTTTTTTTGGAGGGCCGGAGGTGATGCTTGGAGGTGCCCGCGCCAGATCTGACGCGAGAGGAAGATGCTTGTGCACGCCAGCAAGAGCCCGCCACCAGTTCCATCGACTATTCCATACCGACCGCCGGATCCCCACACCTCCTCCGCGTTGCTGCCCTTTTTTGGTGAGCACCCCCTCTCTCTTTTTGATTTGCAAATAAGTTGTTTTTGTTTTGTCAGAATGATCGAATCAATTGAACGATGGTTACAGGCCCCCTTTTGTATCTCCCAAAGAGACACGACGATCCCTCGAGGAGGCGTCGGTTCCAGGAGATCGAAGGGAGGCGTCGGTTGCGGGACAAACCGCAACGACGGTTTGGGCAAGGGGAGATTTCCCCTAATTATAGAATTATTTTTAACACTCCCCCCTAATCTACGCTTGACCATGTAGATCATCTTCACGATTGTCCGGGAAGCTCTATCATCTCAAAAGATTCTTCTTCAAAAGTTCTTCATAAAATCTTTGATGAGGTCCTGAAACATATACTCACAAAGAAAGATAGCATAATATGATGTCATTAAAATGAGGATATCTCAAGAAGAGACTCCCCCTGACACCTGCAAGTCCCTAAGTCTTCGCATACCAATTCCATGAACACATTTCTTGAATGTAGAATTTGGTAGAGACTTGGTAAATAAATCAGCAAGGTTGTCGCATGATTTGACTTGCAGAATGCTTATTTCCCCGCTTTTCTGAAGATTATGGGGAAAGAACCATTTAGGAGAAATATGCTTGGTGATATTACTCTTGATGTATCCTGTTTGTATCTGCGCAACACAAGCCGCATTATCTTAATAGATAATGGTAGGTGATTTTATTGAACCCATTCCACATGACTGTTGTATGTGGTTTATCATTCTGCGAAGCCATACACATTCGCATGTTGCTTCAAATAATGAAATTATTTTAGAATGATTGGTAGATGTTGCCACCAGAGTCTGTTTCGAAGACTTCCATGATAGTAGTACCACCATGTAGGAACACAAAGCCGGTCTAAGATCTGGCATTACGGGGATCAGACAAATAGCCGGCATCTGCATACCCAAACACATCAGCGTCCTGATTTTTCTGGAACTAGAAAAATAGGCCAAGATCCTTTGTGCCTTGGAGATATCGAAAGATATTCTTCACTCCATACCAATGACGTTTGGTGGGAGCTGCGCTATGTCTAGCAAGTAGATTCACTGCAAATGCAATATCAGGTCTTGTGCAATTTGCAAGATACATAAGCGCTCCAACAACACTAAGGTATGGAATTTCAGGCCCCAACACCTCTTCTCCATCATCCCTTGGTCTGAACGGATCTTTCTCTACGTCTAGAGATCGAACCTCCATGGGAGTTTTAGATGGATCGGATTTGTCCATATTGAATTTCTCCAATATTTTGTGGATATAGGCAGATTGGTGTACCATGATTCCTGTGGGAAGATGCTCAAGTTGAATACCTAAGCAAAATTTGGTTTTACCCAAATCCTTCATCTCAAATCCCATCTTTAGGTGATTGCGTGCTTCATCAATGTCTGGTGTGCTGCCGATGATGTTGAGATCATCAACATACACAGAAATGATGCAAAATCCTGTAGAGGACTTCTTGATGAAAACACATGGGCAATCAGCACTATTGGAGTAACCTTTCTGAAGAAGGAACTCACTGAGTCGGTTGTACCACATTCGTCCCGACTGCCTTAAGCCATATAATGACTTATTCAGCTTTACACAATACATGTTGCGTTTTGTATTTTTATTCGGGACAGGGATTCCATCAGGAACCTTCATATATATGTCCGAATCTAGTGACCCATAAAGGTATGCGGTCACGACGTCCATCAACTGCATAGATAGACGATTTTGCACTGCCAAGGATATAAGATATCAGAAAGTGGTTGCACTCATTACTGGAGAATATGTTTCAGTGAAATCAATGCCGGGTTTCTGCGTGAAACCTTGTGCTACGAGCCTTGCTTTATATCTCACCACCTCATTGTTCTCATTCCGTTTCCGGAGAAAAACCCATTTGAATCCCACAGGGAAAACACTGGGAGGTGTAGGTATTGCTTCAGTGAATACCTTTCTTTTGTTAAGCGAGGCAATTTCTGCTTGGATTGGATCCTTCCATTTAGGCTAGTCGGAGCGCTTTTGGCACTCAACGATAGACCTTGGATCATGATCAGTGAGAAGGGTATCTGCAATCTTGTCAGCAAAATATATGTCGACAGTCGTAGTCTTACGGTCAAATAATTCTCCAGAATCAACATAGTTGATGGAAATTTCCTGCACCCCTAATGACTCTTCGTGATTTCCCAATACGATCGAGTCTGGGTGTTCCGATGTCCCAGTCAGTTTGTGCATACTGGAACTGGGTTGTGGAGGTTGACCTTCCACTGGGTGTATACTACCCATCAGGTGTTTTTCAACATTGAGTTGACCTGCATTTACTGACTCCGAGGTTTTTCTCCTCGCTTTCCTTTGCTGCTTTCTAGAAGCATGCTCCAGGTCAGAGGCCGTACTACTCCCCCTCTTTTTGGGAATAGGGAGTTGAGTGGTTTTTATTGGTACCTCCACTCTTTCTGGCGCGTTTCTGGCCGGATTTAAGGATTTTGTAACACCTTTCAGATCAGTAAATGAATCTGGCAGATTATTTGCAAGATGTTGCAAATTAATGATCTTTTGAACTTGAAGTTCGGTCTCTTGGGTACGTGGATCAGAGGATGAAATGGCATGAGCATTCCAATCAATTTCCGGGCATTCTTTCTGGTACTTGAAATCTCCCCCTAATGCCGGAAAATGTTCCTCATTAAATATGCAATCAGCGTGACGGGCTGTGAACAGATCCCCAGTCTGGGTTTCCAGGTACTTAATAATCGACGATGATTTGTACCCCACATAGATCCCCAACTTCCTGTGTGGCCCCATAGATGTCCGCCGTGGTGGTGAGATCGGGATGTATGCAGCACATCCAAACTTACGCAGATGGGAAATGCTTGGAGGATTTCCACATACCAATTCCAGAGGGGAAGAACTGTGATATGCAGTTGGCCTCAATTGTATCAAGTCAGCAGCGTGTAAAACAGCGTGACCCCAACAAGAGGTTGGCAAGTTGCAATTCGTCAACAAAGGTCTTGCAATGAGTTTGATCCTCTTAATCAATGCATCAGCCAAACCGTTTTATGTATGGACATATGGAACAGAGTGCTGAACTTCAATCCCCAAAGCCATGCAATAATCATTGAAAGCACGTGAGGAGAATTCTGCAGCATTGTCCATTCGAATTGATTTAATTCGACTTTCAGGATAATGGGCTTGCAACTTAATGACTTGCCTCATTATCTTGGCAAATGCATGGTTTCGTGTGGATAGAAGACACACATGTGACCATCGTGTAGATGCGTCAATCAGAACCATGAAATACCGGAAAGGTCCAGATAATGGCTGAATGGGACCAGAAATATCTCCTTGAATACGTTTAAGGAACTGAAGTGGTTCAGCTTGTATTTTGAGGTGCGAGGGCCTCAAAATTAGCTTTCCCGTGGCACAAGATGTGCACACAAAATCAGAAGATTGAGGAAATTTTGACTCAAGAAAATTATGACCAATGGAATTGCTAGTAATTTTTCTCATTATCCCTATTCCAGGATGGCCTAGGCGATCATGCCAGGTTTGGAATGCGTTAACATTCTAAAAAATTACTTTGTATGCAACATGTTCCACGGGTTTGATGTACGTATAGTACAAACCAAATGATAGAGAAGGAATTTTCTCATGTACCTTTTTGCCATATCCGTCATCTTTAGTAGATACTCCTCTTTGTTGTCTTCATGTGTTTTAATATGAAAACCATTTTTACGGATATCTCGATAACTGATCAGGGTACATGCAGAATTGGGATACAGTAATGCATCCTCAATTGTCACATATGTACCACTTGGGAGGGTGAATATGGCACGTCCAGTACCAACAATCACAGTATAGCGTCCAGCGATAGTTAGAATATCTCCATTTGTCTTTTTCAGAGTTTGGAAATATTTCATCTCCCTCAGTATGGAGTTTGTGGCACCACTGTCCACAAGGCATAATTCCTCTTCCATCGGATTGTCCCCGTAGAAAACGGCGGCGAGTGCTTCCTCTCTTCTCCTTTCTCTGTTGCTTTTTGCTCTTGCTGGTTGTTCTACGTGCTGATAACGTGTTTTGAATCGGAATGATCGAATCAATTGAACGATGGTTACAGGCCCCCTTTTATATCTCCCGAAGGGACACGACGATCCCTCGAGGAGGCGTCGGTTCCAGGAGATCGAAGGGAGGCGTCGGTTGCGGGACAAACCGCAACGACGGTTTGGGCAAGGGGAGATTTTCCCCTAATTACAGAATTATTTTTAACAGTTTTCATGCGAATCTTAGCTTTTGTTGGCACATTCATTGCGATATCTGTGTGGCATTCTTTCATGCATATCCTTTTAGGAGCTTCCTTTGCGCAAATCCATCAAGAGTTTTGTCGTAGGTTTTCATAGTTTTGCCATGTCATGGTTTTTGTCATAGGTTTTTGCCACGTCGGTTGTTGAGAATTACGAGAATTTTTATCATAGTTTTGCCATGTCATAGTATGACCATTGTTGATTTTTGCCATGGCAAACTGTGCTCTACTTTAGTTGTTTCATCGATGGCAATTTTGCCACAATTTTGCATAAGTTTTACATACAAGATTTACCATGCATAATGGTAAAATTTCTTTTCTATCTTCCTAACATGGCAAATACATATTCTTTTCATATGGCAAACTCCATACTGGTCACATGGCACATTCGTGAGATTTTCTTTTTCTATAGGCTTTCTGTTCATAGGAGGGCAAATTCAATTTTGGTCACATGGGAAATTCATTTATTGTCATATGGTAAATCTTAACATATTTTATTTTTGGTTACCAAGGACGACGGGGATGAGAAAGAGGATCAACAACTGTGGAGTACCTGGTCAGCACTTGTACGGAGGGGAGCCGCAGGCACGAGGGACATAGCGCCTCCGTGGGCTTCCGACGAGGTGACAACGTTCCAGCGTTTCATTGTCGTCACAGGAGTGTTGAGCCGTTGTTGTCCGCGTTGGGCATAAGCGAGTGTTAGAAGAGAGAGAGGGATTTGGTGGAATAGTTGTTGTATTGCTTGAGCCTCGTGGGCATATATATTCGTCGTTGGATCGTGTTCAGCGGCTGATTTGGCAACAAATGTAAATGCCTTAATTACTAGTTAATTTGGCAGGTTTTAATTACTAGTTAATTTGGGTATATATATATAGGAGTACATGGTCAATTTGGAGTACAAGACAAGCTGGAACATATCCTAGTCTATCTCGTATTTCCTTACTAAACACAATACTCAACATCCCCCCAGAATCACAATAGTAGCGACACAGACGGTGAGACTGGAGAAGAATCCGAAGGCAAGCCGACGGACACACCCCGCAGTCGTAACGGTCGGTACATTGCGGAGTCGTGGCTAGAGTGAAAACCAACGAGGTTGGTCAAGCAAGGAGGTAGCCCTTTGTGCCGTTTGTCGAAGTAGCCGAGAACGCAGGTGATGTAGCCTGTTAGACTGTATTTACATATAGCTTCTGTATATGTCTTGTATATTGTATCGTACACCTTGGTGTACCCCTTATATATTTGAGATAGCCACACCCTTAACGGGTGTCGTGCAGTTTCCCAAAACCCTAAGTCTTACATGGTATCAACCCTAACCGATCCTATGTCTTCCGCTTCTGCTGCCGCCGCCGCCTCCGCCGCCGCGATCGCGCCCAACTCCATCGCCGCCGTCGCGCCGGCTTCTGTCACGGCGCCTGCGTCGCCGTTCCTCTCCTCGCGTCCCCTGGTTTCGGTCTACACCGGCCAATCTTCGATGGTAGGCGCCTCCTCGGATCAGCCACCGCCGTCGTCACCGGCCGCGCCTCCGCCGACCCTGGGGGATCCTTCGTACACCGGTCCGTGGATGGGATCGGCCACCTACGCCCCCCACGGGGCTGCTCCACTCCCGCCCGCAGGCCCCTATGGGGCGGTGCCCGTCCCTGCCGGATCGGCGGCCTATGGCCCCTACGGGGCCGCTACTTCATCAACGGGCCACTACGGGGCGCCGCCCTACACGCCCGCCGCGGCTGCATCTCCTGCCGCTGTTGCAGCGACGCCCTACGCGCCCTACGCGCCTTCACCTGTCGCCGCGAACGCTGGGCCGGACAGGGCCCCGCCGCCGCCATTGCCCTACGGCGGCTACTACCCTCCGGCAATGGTTGCATCTGGTGGATCATCTCACATGACCTACTACACGGCGCCTCCTCCTGCTGATCATGCCGTGGCCAGCACGCCGTTCTACTTCGCGCATCTAATCCCAGTGAAGCTGACGATGGACAATTATCTGTCATGGCGTGCACAGGTGTTGCCACTTCTCCGCAGTCGCTATCTGGAGGGCTACGTCGACGGTTCCTTGCCGTGTCCTCCACCACATCACCCGGCATACCATGCGTGGGTGGCTCAGGATCAGGCCATACTTTCGGCGATCCAGTCGTCGCTCACCGAGGCGGTGTCCTCCTTGGTTCTCTTCACTGCCACGTCCCAGGAGGCGTGGTCTGCCCTTCACACTAGCTTTGCATCTCAGCAGCAGGCTCGTGCTCACACTCTTCGTACGGAGCTGGGAGAGACCAAGCTTCTTGACCTCAGCATTACCGACTACTTCGGCAAGATGACGCGTCTCGCAGACACTCTAGCCTCCATTGGTCAACCGCTTCGCAAAGAGGACTTCACCACCTTCGTCATGAACGGTCTGGATGACGACTATGATAACCTTGCTGAGAACATCAATGGCCGTGATACTCCACTTGAACCCCGTGAGATCTACGCCCGCCTCCTTGCCACGGAACAGCGCATCAAGTCCCGCCGTACCAATCCGAGTTTCATGGCTGCCAACGCTGCCACTCGTGGAAAAGGGAAGCCCTTCAAGTCAACTGCAGCGGGCAAAACAGCACCATTGACTTTGCCGGCTCCGCGGTCGCCTACCGTAGCTCCTTTCCCCACGACCGGGGGTGGTCGTTCATGTGCCTGTTGCCCTTCTTGTGGCGTTCAGCTCCCTTGTCAACTGTGCAACATCCCAGGTCATGTTGCTTCCCGCTGTCATCGCTGCTTCAAGCAGGACTTCCTCGGCGTCGGCAACAATGGCAAAGGCAACGAGAAACAAGCTGCCTTGGCCACTCATGAGCCTGCTCGTCAAGCAGGCCACACTACATCATACCCCATTGATCCAACATGGTATATGGACACAGGCGCTACGAATCATTTTACGGGTGAGATGGGCAAACTCTCAGTTCAGGAGCCATACCGTGGTAATGATCAGGTTCACACCGCCAGTGGAGCAGGTATGCACATATCACATGTTGGTCAGGCCTCTCTTTTAACTCATAAACAGAAATCTCTCCATCTTCGTAATGTCCTTAGAGTTCCTTCTGCTACTCGTAGCCTATTGTCTGTTCCTCAGCTTACTCGTGATAACAATGTTTTCGCTGAGTTTCATCCTTTTTATTTTTTTTATCAAGGATCGGGCCACGAGGGACGTTTTGCTTAGAGGTCGCCTGCGCGATGGATTATATGCACTCGATCTGCCTTCTGCCCCTCGAGCACTCACTGGTGTCCGTGTGTCGCCTACTCATTGGCATGCACGGCTCGGCCATCCTGCCACTCCCATAGTTCGTAGTGTTCTTCATCGTCATAGTCTTCCCGTTGTGTCCAATAAAGATGTTGCCACAGTCTGTGATGCCTGTCAACAAGGCAAGAGTCATCAACCTTTCGTTTTCTGATTCGAGTCGTGTCGTCAAAACTCCACTTCAGCTTATTTATTCTGATGTATGGGGGCATGCCCAAACTTCTGTGAGCGGTCATAATTATTATGTCAGTTTTATTGATGCTTATAGTCGGTTCACTTGGCTTTATCTTATCAAACGTAAATCCGATGTGTTTGATGTGTTCCTGCAATTTCAAGCTCATGTTGAGCGTCTTCTTAAGCATAAGATTATTCATGTTCAGTCAGATTGGGGGGATGAATATCACAACCTCAATTCCTTTTTTAATAAGCATAAGATTATTCATGTTCAGTCAGATTGGTGTCTTGTCCTCATACACATCAGCAGAATGGCACGGCTGAACGTAAGCATCGTCACATTGTCGAAACCGGTCTCACCTTACTTGCTCATGCATCAGCACCTTTTCGTTTTTGGAGTGATGCTTTTTCTACTGCCTGTTTTCTCATAAATAGGCTTCCTACACGTCTCCTTGGGATGAAAACACCACTTGAACTATTGCTTAATGAGGTTCCAGATTATACTTTTCTCAAAGTTTTTGGTTGTGCATGCTGGCCTCATCTTCGTCCTTATAATAAGCACAAGCTCGAGTTTCGGTCCAAACTTTGTGTATTTCTTGGGTATAGCTCTCTTCACAAAGGGTACAAGTATCTTCATATTCCATCCAACCGTGTCTACATCTCGCGTGATGTTGTGTTTGACGAGAGTGTATTCCTGTTCTCGTCTTTGTCCATAACTCCCACCCCTCCAGCCTCCTCCTTGCAATCCACCTCTCCACTGCCTGCTCAATTTGTTGATATTGCATATTCTCCTGCGTTGTTGCCTAATCATGCTGCAGGAACGGGTCGTGGAGTTCGCCTGGAGTTGCTCGAGGAGCCGGAGCCATCAACTGCACCCGACGTGGCGAATGGCCTTGTGCATGCGCCATGCATGCCTGGACTGGGCGCCTCAGCGTCGGCTCCGTCTGTGCCGGCCTCTTCTGAGGCTGGGTCGGTTCCGCCTGGGCCGGCCTTGCCCGGGCTGGTCTCCCCTGCGTCGGCCTCCCCCGAGCCGGTGATTCCATCGGGGCCGGCCTCCCCCGAGCTGGTGCTCCCATCTGGGCCGGCCTCTCCTGAGCCGGTGAGCTCGCCTGGGCTGGGCTGCCGCGCCTCGGTTGGCCTTGAGCCGACTGACTCGCCCATCCAGTCGAGTCTGTCGCCAGGGTCGGCCTCGCCTGGGTCGGCCTCGTCCTCGCCTGCCGCCGCTGCATTGTCACCGGCTGCGTCGGATACTTCTTCATCGCCGGGGCCGTTGCCACTGGTTGCACCACCTGTGGCCGTTCCTCTTCGACCACATACTCGCAGTCGATCCGGTATTGTGTGTCCCAAGCAACGCACAGATGGGACGGTCGCCTGGCTTGCGGCATGTGTTGCTCATGTCAAGGAAGATCCTTCGGCTGAACCGCGTCACTTCCAGGTTGCTCTCGGGATTCCTCATTGGCGTCAAGCTATGGAGCAAGAGTATCAGGCATTGTTGACAAATGGTACTTGGCAGCTTGTTCCTCCGGTCTCTGGTGTCAATGTCATTGATTCCAAGTGGGTCTTCAAGGTTAAGAAGCATGCTGATGGTTCTATTGAACGCTATAAGGCACGGTTAGTGGCGAAAGGGTTCAAGCAAAGGTATGGTCTTGACTATGAGGATACGTTCAGTCCGGTGATCAAACCAACAACTATTCGACTTCTGTTGTCCTTGGCTGTTACTCGGGGCTGGTTTCTTCGTCAGCTGGATGTTCAGAATGCCTTTCTTCATGGTGTTCTGGATGAGGAGGTTTACATGCGTCAGCCCCCTGGTTTTGTTGATCCTGCTCGTCCTCATCATCTGTGTCGCCTGGTCAAGGCGCTCTATGGGTTGAAGCAGGCTCCTCGTGCTTGGCATGCCAGATTGGGCTCTGTTCTTCGGTCACTTGGTTTTGTTCCCTCTACTGCTGACACCTCGCTCTTCCTTCTGCATCGACCTCAGGTGACGATGTATCTTCTGGTATATGTTGATGACATCATCCTCATTAGCTCCTCGGATGCTGCTGCTGACCGTCTGATATCTTCCTTGAGTGGAGATTTTGCGGTGAAGGATTTAGGAACGTTGCATTACTTCCTTGGGCTGGAAGTTTCACGTTCTTCTGCTGGCTTGACACTCACACAGCATAAGTATTCGATGGACTTGTTGCGACGGGCAGGTATGCTTAAATGCAAACATGTCATGACTCCTATGTCTGCTACTGATCGTCTGTCTGCGTTTGATGGAGATCCTCTCACCTCTGATGACGCCACTGAGTATCGTAGCGTTGTTGGTGGTCTGCAGTATTTAACTATCACTCGGCCAGATCTCTCATATGCAGTCAATCGTGTCTTCCAATTTCTTCATGCTCCTCGGACTTCTCATTGGACAGCAGTGAAGCGGATTCTTCGTTATGTTTGCTTTACTGCCTCATATGGTCTGCTCCTTCAGCCAACACCGTCTCCTACGCTTTCTGCTTTTTCAGATGCTGACTGGGCTGGTAATCCAGATGACAGGTGATCCACGGGGGGACATGCTGTCTTCTTTGGTCCTAACTTGATCGCCTGGGCTGGTCGCAAACAAGCTACAGTGTCCAGGAGTAGCACTGAAGCAGAATATAAAGCCGTTGCAAATGCTACAGCTGAGATCATATGGGTACAGTCCTTATTGAGAGAGTTGGGAGTTCCTCAAACTCAGCCGCCTGTCCTTTGGTGTGATAATATTGGAGCTACATATCTCTCATCTAATCCAGTGTTTCATGCTCGGACAAAGCACATAGAAGTTGACTATCATTTTGTACGGGAACGTGTTGCACAGAAGCTACTCCACATCAAGTTCATCTCCTCCAAAGATCAACTTGCTGACATTTTCACGAAGCCTCTTCCACAACCTCAGTTTGTAGGCTGCAGGCGCAATCTTAACATACTTTGTACTTCAGGGCATAGTTAAGATTGAGGGAGGGTGTTAGACTGTATTTACATATAGCTTCTGTATATGTCTTGTATATTGTATCGTACACATTGGTGTACCCCTTATATATATGAGATAGCCACACCCTTAACGGGTGTCGTGCAGTTTCCCAAAACCCTAAGTCTTACATAGCCGTGGTCGAGGTTACCGTGCGAAGAACACCATGGTCGATGTCGAGTCAGGGTAGCCGGTGTCGAGGAAGTCGCCTGGAGCCGCGAGCGCAAGGAGGCACCAAGTTAGTCATGGGCGCAGTGGTGGCGAATTCGTGGTGCGCCGAGAAGAAGACGATGTTGACGAGGCGTGGCGCCGAGTTTGCCAAACCTGGGGACACATCGTAGAAGAAGGCACACGTCAGTGTTGCCAGCACTGGGCATGGGTACACGAACGAAGACGAAGTTGACGAAGCACCGCTCCAGGCTTGCCAGGCCCGGGGACACGTCGTGGACGAAGGCACGCATCGATGTTGCCAGTACCGGGCATGCGTAGATGAGGGACCTGCACGAGCTATATGCCATGTCGGAGAAGTCGGAGGGGCCAGCAGAGAAGAACTCGACGACGGCTGCAGCACCAATCGACGCGGGGCCAACGTCGCCTGCGGTAATCGGAGTAGATGAAGTGGTTGGGGTAGATATCGGCGATGCTGGCGATGGGCTGGTGTTGGACGAAGGCGAACGAGGTGGTCGGGGGGTGGCGGCTACGAGGGTAGCGGCGGCGCCGACTAAAGAAGAGTGGTTGCTGCGGCCTGACGACGGCGGTGGCGGCTAGGTTAAGAGCGCAGCGGCGATGCTCAAAGTAGGCGAGGAACCCGTCAGCATGACAAAGACGGGCGCGGACGGTGGCGTTCCGGCGCCAAGGAAGGCTGCGCGACGCAAACCACGGAAAGTCAACGCACGGGGACGGCGGAGTGGACCACGGGCCGCGGCGCTATAGCTTGAAGAGGCAACACAGCGGCAGCAGGCGGGTCGGGGCGACAGCGGGAAGTCCTCGGGGCGGCGGCGGGGACCGCAGACCACGGCGCGATGACCCAAAGGGGCGGCGCAGCGGCGAAACCCCGGTCGGTGCAACCGCGGGAATGGTTTCGGGACGTCAACGTGGACCGCGTGCCACACTTGCTATGGCCTGACGGGGCGACGTAGCGACGGCGCGAGGGTTGTTGCAGTCACGGGAATGATCTGGAATGGACGGCCTCGGGGCAGCCGTGGACCGCGGGCTGCGACACTACAGCCCGAAGGGTGACGCAACGGTGACGCAGGTCGGTGCATCCGGGAGAAAAATTACGGGGCGACGACGCTGCGGCTCAAGAGAGCGACGCAGCGGCAGCCCGATGCTTGATCGGTGTAGGGGCGCTCTAGTCGACGACAATCTTCACAAGAGGTATGAAGGCACGAGCAACCAACTGATCAGGTCGGTCGTGGTGCGGATGAAGCGGATCACGTACGCTCGGATGATCAGTCCAAACGTCCGCAAAGTCGAGGTAGCTGCTCGGAGTAGGTGGCACGTCTGGACGTGACAGAACGTGAGCCACCGGATACACACGCAGCACACAGATGCTGATCGCACGTGCTAGTGCCAACGAGGTGCAACCGGGTGCACCAAGTGCCAATGGCCAGCACGGGGGTGTCATGCACCCATATGAGCGATGAGCTCCGCACCAGACAGGTGCAGCACTAGCGGACGACAGATGAGGTGGCGACGCTGCGTGGCACCATGTCCAACGCATTGCACCGGTAGGACGCGTCGTGAAGCAGCGTGATACAACCGAGCTGTATGGATTAGGGTCGGTGGAGTAGTCCGGATCAGATCAAGGCGATGACAACCGCGCAGACCAACGGGCACAGACGGATGCGCAGACGAGAGCCTCTATGGGCCGCCGCATCACGCAAGGCCGGCGTTGTCGGAGAAGAGGCCGGTATAATCGACACCGAAGTCAGAGTAGAAGTGCCCAGGGTCGACGGCAGCGGCGGGCGACGCAAACCGATCTTAGATCGGAAAACCAAAAAGTAAACGTCGGTCAAAACGACCGGCGAGAAAGAAAACCCCGATCAACTGATTGGAAAAACGACTCTTTAGGACAGTTGGTCAACGCGACCGACAGACGAACCCTAGGTACGGGTGGCGCGGCCCATGACGGTGGTCATGGAGGCCGACCGCCCCAGGGGCGGCGCGCAGGGCGAAAGCTGTGGGCGGCGACTAGGCTTAGATCGGTTAGGCTGATACCATGTTAGAAGAGAGAGAGAGAGAGGGATTTGGTGGATAGTTGTTGCATTGCTTGAGCACATGGACATATATATATATATATATATATATATATATATATATATATATATATATATATATATATATATATGATCAATTTGGAGTACAAGACAAGCCAAAACTTATCCTAGTCTATCTCGTATTTCCTAACTAAACATAATACTTAACAGTGAGATTCATGGCATCAAGAGGAAATCGGCATGCCTCCTTCTCCTACTTTCTCTGTTATTTTTGAATCATCAAAAGTACCTTTTTTGCGGCTGCAAAGGCATCAACTCTTATATGTTTTGGGATGAATTCAGTTTGATGTTCTCTAGTACCTTTTTTGACTAATCATTTGTAGCAATAACCTGTTTTTAGTTGTTGTTCATTTAAAGCTACTATCCAACCTCAAGTCTCTAGTCCCCGCAAGTCTCCTACTCTAGTTATCGTTGGTATACCACTACTAAGCCTCTGTCCACGTTCATAGTGTCATGTGCTATACTCATCAAGTACAACTTGAAGCGATGTCCTATATTATTGAAGATGTGTGTTTTTACTCACATGGCAAATGTACAAGAAAAAAAAGTATACAATCATGGCAATTTTCCCTTAACGTTTAACATGGAATATGGTTGTTTTTTAATCACATTGCGAAAAAATATGCAAACTATGGAAAAATAAATAAATTGTGAAAAATTTAGTATCCATTTGCCATAGCACTTTCTACCGTTGGCACCACTAGCGGAACAAAAAAAAGTTCCATTTTTAGATGAACAAAATTATTTAACATACATGGCAAATTTCTTATACAAAGCATGGCAATTGCAATAAAAATCCCATTTTTAATTTGCGTCTGCAATGACGATTTTGGTGTTATTTCACATTCATGGCAAAACTCTTACAAAAAACATGCAATTCTAACTAAAATACCATGGCAATTTTTAGTATGCATCTATCATGGAAATTTTTGTTCATACTTTCTGTCCTTTTACATTGATGGCAATCTTCTTATACCAAACATGGAAAAATTAATTAGAATCCCATGGCAAATTTTAGCATGCACATGCCATGGAAATTTCTTCTACTATAATTTTATGTTTTATACTGTGCATTTTCTATTTTTCATGGCAATTACCGAAACATAATTTTCCGCCAAGACAATTATGAATGATCGCCATGTGAGCATTATCAGAAATGTTTTTAGAATATTTTTTGACATGTTTTTTATAAATAAAAAAGTCAAAGATTCTGGAACCACAAAAATTCTAAACTTTCTATGCCATTTTTTCTACATTTGCCATGGATTTAGAGGTCGTTTCTAATTTCATATACTATGCCAATTTTGCATTGCTAGACCATGGCAAGTTTACTTTCAAATATACAGAAAATTTATTTTCATAACCATGGCAACTTAGTTTCTTCCTGACCATGCTAAATTTATTTCCTAGACTATCACATTTTTATTTTCAAAGACATGGCAACTTTATTTTCATAGAACGGCAAATTTATTTTCATAATCATGGCAATTTGGTTTTTACCCATTCACACGGGAAATTCTCTTTAGACCACGACAAACTTATTCAATTAGACAATGGTACCTTTTATTATTTAGTCCATGGAAAACCTTGTTTTCATTATAACTCCTTTTTTTAAAAAAAGTGAATATGCCAATGCATAGAAAGCTTAACAAAAATATATGGATTTTTCTGTAGTCCACTATCTATTTTTCCCCGGCAAAATCTTGCACATGAAAAATCATTGCCATGCTCTACAAATATTAGGCCTGTTTTCAAAGATTTTTCATGCATGTTAGGGAGAAAAATCATGATTTTACATAGTTTTTTTAGCCATGACGAAGTTGTTCATGTAGCCATGTGGCATTTTTCTTGTTATATATCATCTCATTTTTTTGCGCTATCTGTACCCCTCAAGTTTCTACTTTCTGAAACATGGAAAGAAAACAACCTCTATATGATTTTTGCAAAAAATCAAAGTGTGCTACATATGTGCTCTAATCTGGGATTTTACTGGTCCCTTTTCCTACTGTCTGAGGAGCACAAGCGTATGGACCAGGTGCGGAGCAGCTCTCTGCACCACCACCACCTGTCGTCTGGCTGGCGGTCTTGCCCGGCCGGGTTGGAGCTGGAAGGATAGAAGGAATCAGCAACGACTGGAGTAGAAAGTGTCTATATAAAGAACAAGCGCTCAAGGGAAGAAAAGGGGGCATAAAGAAGAGTGGCTCACCGTTCCACGAGGAAACTACACAATGTACCGGGAGAGCGCGAGCCCCTGCTATTTTTTTTAACACCAGTACAGACGTGAGCGCTCATACATACACGCATATATTCATCCTTATGAACGCATATACGCACACCCTACCCACACCAGGACTTGAACCCTGGTGGACTGGGGATACCCCTGTCCCTCTAAATATTCAATCACAGGTTGGTTCGCGTGAGCCCCTGCTATTATGGGGTCGACAGGGGGCATTTGCCCCCCCCCCCCCACCCCCACTTAGGCACACTCCAGGAAATCACGTTGTATTTATTCAATCTCTACTCTTACTAGTAAAATTCCCGTGCATTGACAGGGGCCAACAAATAAATTTACAAACAATGCTCATTTTACTCCCCATGAAAGAGTACATTGCACACAATGTTCAACCACAACACAAACGCAAGTATCTTCTGTCTATTTCAACAAATGCCATGCATCCCTCTAGCCTCTCTTCTCCGTTGAACTTGTCCACCCTCACCATCTTTGTCCATAAATCAATAATCCTCTCAATCTATTGCCCCTTGACTATACATGTAGACTTCTATGTTGTTGTTTTGTTGTCTCACTCTATTACGTATGTCGTGCAACATAGTACATCATCAACAAATGATGAGATACAAGGCACCTTACCTTAGTACTAATAATAAGAAAATGGGGCATATGAATATGGAAATATTCTTTCCACCACATGTTCATTCACAAACTAATAATGCTCCTTTTGTCTCTAGGCTCTGCTTCCATCTCCACCTAAGATGTGTCTCCTTCACTTTATCTCACTAATACTTCGTTTCCTATGAACCTCAAATATACATCCAACATTACACAACAAGGTTGCATCATTGTCATTCCATCTCTTCTTCCAGTTCAGCTCTTTTGATCTTTGTGATTCTAATTTGATTCGTCATCACCCTACTCCAAATCTGCCGATGTTTCCATCTGGCTCCAAATACACCCCTTTTTTCTCCAAGTCTTTCCATTTGTCGTACCAAGTTTGTTCTTTCAAACTCAAAATTTTCATTGTTCGGAATGAGGAGGGTTTTCAAAGTTCACTTCTCTGAAAGGGAATACAACACATATTGATACAGATTAGTGATGAACAAGAATTTCTAGGTGTTATTTATAACGATGAATACCAACACATGGTAAGTTATTCAATGAGTAGCTACGTTGTTGTGTTTGGAAAAATATGTCTAACGTGTGTATCTTAAAGGGAATCCCTAAATTAACAAATGCAAGAGGAAAAGATAACTACTCCCTCTAGATGGGTGCATGGGGCATGCACATGTTCCTAGATCATCAAGTTGACCAACACATTATACATCATTGGCACAAAAACTATGTGTTTAAGAAATTTATTCCAATACAAATTTAGTGTCTAGTACCTTCGCCCTAGTCATTGCAATCATTGCCCCCCTGACCTCATTAACTATCACCCTTTTCCCCTCTCCCCACCTCTCTCTCTCCCATTGCATCTCCTCCCAACTTTGTCCACTACCACCATTCATCCACTGACATCTTCTCCGTTGACGGGTGAGGGCTATGGTCCTTCCAGTTGCACGAGGAAAACCCCAGGTGGCCACAAAAATGTATCCAACACACCTATTTTTCACCTCCTACTCCGACACTGCTTCCTGCTCCTCCCTCTCCTCCTTCAGGGAGTTCAGACGCAAGGCAGCTGCAATGCGAGCAATGTGTCATGCCTAGATCCCGTGCGTTACAATGGGGGCATACATATTCTACTGGTTCAACATCAATCTTGTCCGACATGTACCTTACATCCACCATAGTCTAGATTTTGATAACATTTAATTTGATTTTGTTAGGATAAGAGAAGTCAAGGAAAGATTTGATTTAGTTAAAATTATGGTAAAATTGATTTGATTTGATAGAGTTAATGCAGGACATTGTTTTGGAAAAGTATTGATTTGGTTTATAATATTCCAATTTACTATATTTATGTTGGTTTTTATTTTGTGCGGCATCGGTTGGGGATACCAAAAACAATGGGAAACAAAAGAGGAGAGGGGAACGTAGGGAGGGAAAAACCAAGAGTGAGGGGAGGTGACGGAACCAACACCCATTTAAGAGTAGAGATATCATAGATGTAATTTTCTTCTGTATGCAAATATATTTTTGTTTCGAATCCTGATAGTCCTTGCTTCAGGAACTTTATTTTGCTTCCTAGGTTTTTTCACATCCTTTTTGTGGATGGTAAAAATACCTTTTCTGGTCAAATTACTTCTATGGCAACTAAATATTGCTTCTATATGGTTATTTTTTTGTTTGGACTAATCATTGAAAATGCTTCCATGGCAACCAGCAATCGCTTCAATGTTGTATATATTTTATTTTCTGGTAGGGTAGGAGATTGCTTCGATTTGTTACAAAACAAAATTGAGGTTGATTTAGTCTTTAGTTAGAGATAATGTCACAAATATGTTTCGTGCAATTTGAGAATTGTTTTAAGCGTGTCGATAAAGTGCTTCCAACAAATTAAAATTTTATTTTCATCAAAGATTGCTTAATAAAAATAAGAACTAGCTATTGCACTTATGATGTGATGTAAGATATTTGCACTTCATAAAAAAATCCGCCAAACATCAGCTAGAACATGCTTTCCTTCAACTCTGATTTGCGCTTTTGATGTCTTGTAAGATAAAATCTTGTGAAAATAAATGATATGTGCACTAAGGAAGGACAAAAAATGTACTTAGAAATGATGCAGAGAATCTAAGGCAACCATAGTGGCCAAGTTTATCAATGCCTTATTTCACAACATTACTGCAATGCATTGCAATGAGAATATATATATCAAAGAGTTCAACAACAATTTTATCTTTAATTATTCCGTAAACATCATTATATTTCTACTTGCTCCTCTGTTCTCCTCCTTGGTAACTCACGTGCAACCCTCTACCTCTTTTCTCGACATCACTTATGTCCAGGAACCGTCATGTGTATAATTTCTTATTGAACTTTGACTTCTTTACCACGTGTTCCACTTCAAGACATTAATATTAATAAGTTTTAAATAAAAAAGTGTAGGTGGTGAAAATTAACAGCAAGTTTTATATAGAATGCAACCAAACAACTGTTGGACACACATAAAGAAAACAATCACTTTGAAAGTTTGAATAGAAATTGTGTGCATGAACATCAGATGGTTTAGTGTCTCCACCAAAAGCATCGCATGAACCCCCCCTTAAAAACAATTTAGCAATGAACAAAAAAGTCTAGTACTTACACATGAGAATATGTTGTACAGAATTTAGAAGCCATAAAAAATGCTACCTCTAGTTTGGGTATCCTGCAAATGAAACGGAGGCAATACATTGTTTATAGCAAAAATTAGGTGAACATAGAAAATTGATTACCTCTAACTTGATTTCATGTGCTCTAACCAAAAATAGATAAAATCTATAGGATATCCTATAAGGAAACACAGATAGCAAGGAAACTGATTATTATTATATCTAATTTACAGCTACCAGCGGTAGGCTCCATATAAACAACAAAGTGGAACACTATTACATAAGACACCAAATTTGGGCAGGAGGAAGTATAATGGTTACTCTCCATCTAGAAAAGTGCTTATACACATGATTTATATGGTTACACTATTACATAAGACACCAAATTTGGCCAGAAGGAAGTATAATGGTTACTCTCCATCGAGAAAAGTGTTCATAACTATGAGCATGCAAATAATTTATATGATTTTCTAAAATATAACTTGCAGTATATTTAACCATCACATTCTCCTAGATGCAAGATGTTGGAAATATGCCCTAGAGGCAATAATATTTGTATTATTATATTTCCATATTCATAATTATAGAGTTTATATTCACTAGTAGAAAAAGGACCTAATGTGAGACACATTAGTGCCGGTTTGTTTTTGAGCCGGCACTAATGTGTACATTAGTGCCGGTTCCAACGGCTAGCCGACCGCTGTCATTAGTACCAGTTCGTGGCGAACCTTTAGTATCGGTTCCTGCCACGAACCGGTACTAAAGAGAGTGGTGGCAGGATGTTGTCAGTCTGCCCCCCCCCCCAGCACCTTTAGTACCAGTTCGTGGCACGAACCGGTACTAATGGTCGTCGTACATAAACCCTTCGTCCACCCGAGCTCCTCTGTTCTTCCCCTTTCCCCTCACTTCCTCTGTTCTTCCCCTCTCTTCCTCGAGCTCATCACAAATGTTGCCCAAAATTTGTCAAGATTTGAAGGCCCCCATCCATTCAAATGATCACAAAGGTTAGAAACTTTGTCCTTTCATCTCTCATTGCTAGATTAGCTCTTGCAATGCTTTGTATAGTGATTCATTTGTGAGTTTAGTAATTTGGGAGGAATTATATGTGCTAGTATTTGATTTATATGCAATTTGAGGTCAAAAATAACACTTAGTTTGCATATGTAGGTGTGGTTTACTTAGTGCCTTCTAAATCTCCGTCGTAACCACCGCCGATCGCCCGCACCGTCCCATCTCCGGCACCACCTTGTGGTGAGGCTCTTGTTCATGAATGTTTTGCATTACCAAATTGATGTTTGTGTGATTTGGATATATAGTTACTCGTATAATTATCTTACTCGTATGTTGTTTGTTATACATAGTGCCATGGTTTTGATATCCGTCCCCGTCGGCCCTCGTCCTTGTTATGATTCAGATGTGGTATATTCTCTTTTAAAACTAGTTGTTGCATTTTGTGTTTATGACAAATTATGCCAATCAAGTTGACATAGATATTTTTATCTAGGAGGTATGTGAACCGAAAATTCCAACCGACCCTATTGTCGAGAGGTTAAATTTAGTTGAAAGAGAAAACGAGTATTTGAAAGAAAAATTGAAAAGAATTGTGGGGGAGAAGATGGAATTGGAGTTGCATGTTGCCGATGTCGTCGATGATCACAAGATCAAGATGGAGAAAATGCGGTTGAAGGTTAGAAAGATTAGAAAATATGCCATTGATAGTGTGGCTTGGTATCACTATGCTGTTGGACCAATTGTTACCTTAGTTGCGATCTTGATCGCATTTATTGTTGCATTTAAATTCTTTAGCTATAGAGTTGTTTGTATGTTGCATTTAATTAAGTGTTGTATATGAACTTTATGTATGAACTTGTATTAATTTGTCTATTCGGTGTTGTGTATAATGAAGATATGAGCCGACAATGGATGTATGATGACCGATGCTCTCCCGGGTTCATTAATGGCGTGCATACTTTTCTGCTTGCCGCTGAGGCAAACAAGCGGGCGGATGGTTTTATGCCTCGTCCATGTGCTGGCTGTAAGAATGGTCACAATTACTGTATGTCAAGAACCATTCACGTCCACCTATTTGAGTCCGGTTTCATGCCCCACTATAATGTTTGGACCAAGCACGGAGAAAGAGGGGTTATGATGGAAGACAATGAAGAAAAAGAGGACGACGACATCTATCCTGGCCATGGGTTCCCTGAATACGATGATACAACAATGGAGGAAGAAGCTGAGCCGGCAATGCGGGAAGAAGCTAAAGAAGAGGCATCAGATGAGTCTGCTGATGATCTAGGTCGGGCCATTGCCGATGCAAAGAGAAACTGCGCAAGTGATTTGGAGAGGAAGAAGTTGCAGCGCATGTTAGAGGATCACAAGGAAATTGTTGTACCCTAATTGCGAAGCTGACAAAAAAAAGTTGGGCACCACATTGGAATTGCTGCAATGGAAGGCAGAGAATGGTGTATCTGATAAGGGATTTGGAAAGTTGCTGGTAATGATAAAGAATATGCTTCCAAAGGACAACAAATTGCCCGAGAGTACGAATGAAGCAAAGAAGGCTGTCTGCCCTCTAGGGTTAGAGGTGCAGATGATACATGCATGCCCTAATGACTGCATCCTCTAGTGTGGTGCATACGAGGATTTGAACACTTGCCCGATATGCGGTGCATTGCGTTATAAGATCAGTCACGATGACCCTGGTGATATCCAGGGCGAGTGCCCCAGGAAGAAGATTCCTGCCAAGGTGATGTGGTATGCTCCTATAATACCACGGTTGAAACGTTTGTTCCAAAACAAAGAGCATGCGAAGGCGATGCAGTGGCATAGAGAAGACCGTAAGAAAGACGGAAAGTTGAGAGTACCCGCTGACGGTTCGTAGTGGAGAAAAATCGAGAGAAAGTACACGGAGGAGTTTGCAGGTGACCCAAGGAACGTATGGTTTGGTCTAAGCGCAGATGGCATTAATCCTTTTGGGGAACAGAGCAGCAACCATAGCACGTGGTCTGTGACTCTATGTTTGTATAACCTTCCTCCTTGGTTGTGCATGAAGCGCAAGTTCATTATGATGCCAGTGCTCATCCAAGGCCCTAAGCAACCCGGCAACGACATTGATGTGTACCTAAGGCCATTAGTTGAAGAACTATTATAGCTGTGGAATGGAACAGGTGTACGTGCGTGGGATGAGCACAAACAGGAAGAATTTAACCTAAAAGCGTTGCTGTTCGTGACCATCAATGATTGGCCTGCTCTTAGTAACCTTTCAGGACAGACAAACAAGGGATACCGTGGATGCACGCACTGTTTGGATGATACCGATAATATATATTTGGAGAGTTATAGGAAGAATGTGTACCTGTGACATCGTCGATTTCTTCCGAGCAGGCATCCCGTAAGAAAGAAAGGCAAGCATTTCAAAGGTGAGGTGGATCACCGGACGAAGCCTCACCACCGTACTGGTGCTGATGTACATGATATGGTCAAGGATTTGAAGGTAATCTTTGGAAAGGGTCCTGGCGGACAACCTATTCCGAAGGACGCTGACAGACGCGCGCCCATGTGGAAGAAGAAATCTATATTTTGGGACCTGCCCTACTGGAAAGACCTAGAGTTCCGCTCTGCAATCGACGTGATGCACGTGACGAAGAATCTTTGCGTGACCCTGCTTGGCTTCTGGGGCGTGTATGGGAAGACAAAAGATACACCAGAGGCTCGAGAGGACCAGCAACATATGCACGGAAAAGACGGCATACATCAGGGTCAGGCCAGCTATGCTCTTACCAAAGAAGAGAAGGAAATCTTCTTTGAATGCGTGCTCAGCATGAAGGTACCATCTGGCTTCTCATCGAATATAAAGGGAATAATAAATATGGCAGAGAAAAGTTCCAGAACCTAAAGTCTCATGACTGCCACGTGATTATGATGCAACTGCTTCTGGTTGCATTGAGGGGGCTTCTACCGAAAAACGTTTGATTAGCCATTGTGAAGCTATGTGCATTCCTCAATGCCATCTCTCAGAAGGTAATCGATCCAGAAATCATACCAAGGTTACAGAATGATTTGGTGCAATGTCTTGTCAGTTTCGAGTTGGTGTTCCCACCATCCTTCTTCAACATCATGACGCACATCCTAGTTCACCTTTGCGAAGAGATTAACGTTTTGGGTCCTGTATTTCTACACAATATGTTCCCCTTTAAGAGGTTCATGGGAGTCTTGAAGAAATATGTTCATAACCGTGCTAGGCCAGAAGGAAGCATCGCGAAGGGCCATGAAAATGAGGAGGTCATTGAGTTTTGTATTGACTTTATTCCTGACCTTAAGCCGATTGGTGTTCCTGAATCGCGGCATAAGGGAAGACTGGATGGAAAAGGCACGCTAGGAGGGGATCAAATAATATGTATGGACGGGCATTCTCTCACTGAAGCACACTACACAGTTCTACAGAATTCCGCCTTGGTGGCTCCGTATATGGAGGAACACAAGAATTTTCTACACTCCAAACACCCGGAGAAGTCTGACGACTGGATTACACGTGAACAAACGAGGACTTTCGCCGGTTGGTTGCAGAAACGTGCCATGCATGATGGCGATATTGAAGATGACCTGTACTCGCTATCCCAGTTACCATCTTCGAATATAATGACTTTCAAAGGGTACCAGATAAATGGGAATACATTTTACACGATCGCCCAAGATAAGAAGAGCACCAACCAAAATAGTGGTGTCCGCTTTTATGCAACAACCAACACGGGAAAGGAAACATATTATGGTTACATAGAGGACATATGGGAACTTAACTATGGAGGTGGTTTGAAGGTCCCTTTGTTTCGGTGCAAATGGGTCAATATGACACGAGGCAGGGTAACGGAAGACCCGCAGTACGGAATGACAACAGTGGATCTCAACAATCTTGCGTATGCAGAAGAACCATTCGTCCTAGCCAATGATGTGGCACATGTTTTTTATGTGAAAGACATGTCTACCAGGCCGAGAAAAAGAAAAGATAAGGAAGCGAATGGATCATACGACGAGCCAAAGCGCCACATAGTTCTTTCAGGGAAAAGAAACATCGTGGGAGTGGATGACAAGACAAACATGTCAGAAGATTATGAAAAGTTTGATGAAATTGCTCCATTCACACTGAATATTGACCCGAGCATCCAGTTAAATGATGAAGATTTTCCATGGCTACGATGCAAAGGGACACACGTGAAGAAAAAGTTTCACACCCAAAGATCCGGGATGTGATCGGCTTCACTATCACCACTTTCTTCTGTGTTTCACACCCAGGAGGGAATCTCTGTAATAGTTAGGGTAGTTATGTGTTTTGGCATTTTAAACGCAAAGAAATTTTATGTGCAAACAAATTCTTTCATGCATTTACTAATTTTTTCCAGCTAAATGACCCTAGAATTGAAAAGCATTTAAAATGAACTCAGAAAAGGTTGAAAGTTGGCATGGTATCATAATTTCACCCACAAAGCATGTGCAAAAAAGTAGAAAGGGTTACGGCAAAAAATTGGATGCACTTCGTGTACAAAATGGACAATCTCTTTCGAAGTATCAGGGTTTCGGACGAAAACTCATCTGTTACAAAGGCATTTCATTTTTTAAATAACCTAAGCATTACCAAATTGAATATAATGATAAAACACAATAATATTAAACATAAGAAAAAATAATCACTGTTTTTTTTCAAAGTTAAGTTATTCACAAACTAGTGATTCACACAAATAATTCAAAATTTAAACTATTCAAATTTGAAAACTACCGGCACTAACAGAAAGTTTGTTATTTTTTGTACCTAAAGCAAAAATATTCAGAAAGAAACTCTAAATACAGCAAAAAAACAACTCAAAAATAAATAAAACAAAAATAAATAAAGCAAAAAAAAATGAAGAAAATAAAAAGGCCCGCCTACTGGGCCAAAGGGGCCTGCATACGACTAGAAACACAACCTTCTGTTGGGCAAGGATGCAGGCCCGCAAAGGCCCAATAGGCCCACAGGGCAGTACCGAATACAGGTAGGCCTAGTAGGCCTGCTTAGGAGAGGAGCTCGAGAGAGCTACCGTACTGGGGCTTATAAACCAGTGCGGTAGCCCCTCGACTAGCGAGGTGGGACTAAACTTGCCGCACTGCACCGCGCCAGCGCACCCCCTTTAGTACCGGGTGGTGGCTGCAACCGGTACTAAAGAGGGGGTCTTTAGTACCGGTTGGTGCTACGACCCAGTACTAAAGGTGGGCGTTTCCCGCCGCTTGGCCTAGCCAAAACAGACCTTTAGTACCGGTTGGTGGCTCCAACCGGTACTAAAGGTCCATCCTATATATACAACACTTGCAAAAAATTCAGTTTCCCTATTTGTTTCTTCTCTCCGTCGACGACACGCGCCGCCTTCCCCGATCGACGCCATCGCTGCCCCGGTCGTCCTCGCCCCTCGTCGCCCCCCCGGCCGTCCCCGTCCCCGTCGTCCCCGTCGTCGCGCCCCGCCCCGTCATCGCCGGCCCGTCCCGTCGTCGCCGCCCCGTCCCGTCGCCCCGTCGTCGTCGCCCCGTCCCGTCGCCTCGTCGTTGCCGCCCCGTCCCGTCGCCCCGTCGTCGCCGCCCCGTCGTCGCCTCGCCGGTGAGCTCACCCCGGCCTCCATGTCCACACACACACATGTACACACTACACACACACATTATAGAATTTTAGTTATAGAATTTTTTTTGTTTTTAAGTTATAGAAATGTTAGAAATTATTCTGTTTTGTAGTTATAGAAATATTATTAGAAATTTTAGTTATATAGAAATGTTATAAATTTTTCCTGTTTTTTAGTTATAGAAATATTAGAAATGTTAGTTATATAGAAATGTTATAATTTTTTTTCTGTTTTTTAGTTATAGAAATATTTATAGAAATGTTAGCAATTTTTCCGCTTTTTGTTATAGAAATATTAGAAATGTTATAGAAATGTTAGGTATATAATCAAAAATGTTAGAAATTTTAGAATTCGTTTTAGTTAGATGAATTAGATTAATGTCAAATTGTTAGAATTTGCGTATAGAATGTTAGATTAATGTTACTTTTTGCGGGCATATAGTATTTGTTCTCGACGATATGCCCGGCCCGCATCCTTGCCGTCGACCCGTTCGTGACGACGTCATGCTTCAGAGGACCCATGTCCAGGACTGGGCTCCGTCGGGCTGGCACTGGGAGGTGCTACCTGGAGGGGCGCGCCGCTTGGTGAGGAAGCCGGCCTCAGGTCCCGTCATCGACCCTGATCTCCTTTGGTGGCGTTCGCGTGGGACACATTCAGTGTAGAGGCAGCCGGCCCCGCCGGAGGTGGTGTGTCGCCGTGTCAAGGAGGAAGACGAGCACGTCCATCGCTACATGGCTGCTATGGATGACGTCAGGTTCTCCACTACTTGGCAGGTTCTTTGGGCAGATGACCGGAGATATGATCCTGTGATGGTTTCTTCTCTTTGGGTGTCCACCGCCCCCGCCCCAGGAACCACGAGTGGCGCCCTAGATTCTTCTGTAGTACTCGATCTTTATTAGGTACCTAGCCAGTGTTGTATTCGATATATAATATTCGAGACGATGTATTCAAGATTATATATATTATTCGAGACGATGATGTATTCGAGATTATATATTAATCGACACGATGCATATATATTATGTACTGTATGATTCAGTTTTTCCTTATTGATTGCATCCATGCATTGTAATTTGAATACTAAATTGTTCTATATTTCTTCTGTATTAGTTAAGTAAAAGCTATGGCGGACAATACCAACAGAGACAGAGAAGAGGAATTGTTCGACATCATACGCAGCCCTAGTTGGCTAGATGATCTGAATGAAGCAGATGACGGCTCCCAATATCTGAACAATACCGGAGAGGATGATGAAAAGATATTCGATCTCGATGACCGAGCTGATGAAGTCATGAACTATAATTCTGATTATGATGACACAATCAATGTTTATGATGACACAGAGAATGTTGATCTTCAGATAACAAAGACTATCGGCGAGGTATATTTATATAAGCAGGCATCTGGTGATCATCACATGTTTTATTTTATTTGAAGATATATTAACGAATCGATCTTCCTTCTTTCAGCCCTCCGGATGGAGCAAATCTGCTTCTACAGATAGCAGGACAAAGCGAGGCCCGGGCAAAAAGTTGAAGGACGGTGTAAAGTACAACATCGACTCCATCAAACCTGGTGGCGAACCCCGATCGCCTAAGAACATTGCAAACAAGTGGACTTGTCAGTGCGGAGTTCTTGTGAAGGACATACTCCCGATCTCCATTCAAGAATGGAAAGAGCCAAAAACTAAACGTCCAGGTGTTACTTGGGTCGACGGTAGAGCAAAAAAAACCTTTGGGATTCTCTGATGGAACATTTCACCCTACCAGATTATTTCACTAAAGCAGATGTGGACAAAGTCAAGGGTGCTGCTCTTAAGAAGATGGCAAGTGCATTCAACACCCACAAGAAAACTGTATGGGCCCACTACCTCGCTGCAGAAAGGAAGACTCCAGAATTCACGGGAACACTTGAGAAGCAAAGAGAACACTGGGACGATTTTGTGAAATTCAAGTATTCAGAAATATCTAAGGAACGGTCGATAAAAAACAAGGCCAATACCGCAAAAAAGATGCAGTTCCATAGGCTGGGTCCAGGTGGCTACGCGGTGGGAATGCCTAAGTGGGATAAGTCTGAGCAAGAGATGGAGGATGCAGGGGTCACTCCGATTACTAGGAGCTGGCCCCCCAGGTGCAGAACTTGGTTCTATGTGCATGGGGGGGGGCGTTGGACCCGAAGACAGGCCTGGTTTCGTAGAAGGCAAGTCTAGAAGGAGCCGAGCAAAAGATACTTGACGCAATAGAAGAAGCTCGAGCGGGGGTGTTCACGCCCAACAAAAAGAACGACGAGCTTACGCGCGCCCTGGGAAATCCTGAGCACCCAGGAAGAACATGAGGCATGGGCGTTATTCCCTGGTATGAGGGCTTTTCGGACTAGAACGACGACTACAGGTCCCGTGCAAGAAATAAGATGGAGGAGGAGAAGAAGAGGAAGATGGAGGAGGAGCAGAAGAGGAAGCTGGAGGAGGAGCAGAGGAAGTAGGACGCAGAACGCCTTCAAGGCCTAGAAGCAAGGCACGCGAACTTGGCACTCAAATTCCAGTAGCAGCAGCAGCAGATCGACTCACTTAGCCAGGAAAGGGGGTCTCAACAGCGGCAGTAGCAAGCGGATGATCGTCCATCATTGGATAGCACCGTCCCATCCATGCTGAGAAGCAGCGTTGGTTCTGCCCGGGGCGACACACAACTGCTGGATACATACCCTATGGATGACATCATAGAGAACACTAACTATGAGCTACACTCCAAAATGAAGAACATATCCATGAAGGCGGCGGACGGCGTTGCTTTCACAATTACCCCCGAAGCAACCTTCCATTGCATCCCGATTCCAGAGGGCTATGCTTGTGTCATGGTTGATGAAGTGGTGGAGCCATATTCGATGCTAGCACTTGACATTGCTGGAGGTGACGGCGAGCGCACACTGGGAGAGGCCGTACATCGTATCATCCTATGGAGAAAGGATTGCATCATCTTTCCAAGTCCACCGACACCGCGTCATCTGCCGACTCCTCCTCGAAGTCCGCCATCGAGTCAGCAGACTCCCGTTCCTCCAAGTCCACGAAGACGTGAGCCGACTCCTCCTCGAAGTCTGCCACCGAGTCAGCAGACTCTCGCTCCTCCAAGTGCATGAATGCGTGAGTCGAGCCCTCCTCGAAGTCCGCGACCTCCTCCAAGTCTCCGAACGCGTGAGCAGACTCCTCCTCCTTCATGTTCGGCACAACATCAGGCCACTCCTCCTGCTTCAAGTCCGGCACAGCGTCAGCCACGTCAGCCGTCTCCGCCATCTCAGCAATCACTGAAGAGACACGCCGCAGCTATGGTGCGTAGCGGTACGAGTCAAGGTAGTACAGGAAGTACAGGCAGAGACAAGCGATATAAATATGATCCAAGCCTCGCTCCTCTTCCTCAGAGGCCTTACGACATGACCGAGGAGCAAAACGCAGCCATAGAGCAGGCCCAAGTGGACGCCCATTTTGGACCGAAACCGACACCCCCGCCAAAGGAGAAAGTGCCTGAGAAAATGATTGACCACTTCATTCGTATGGCTAGAGCACCAGCTCCCAAGCCTGTTGACTCAGACTATGAGCGCCAAATCAGGAAGCTACATCGAGCACGGCTACAAAAGGAAGCGAGCTCGAGCTCGAGCCAACAAGCAGCTGGCAAAAAATGCGGGAAAATCGTTCTCCAACTGGGAGAACAGGCGGCGCAAGCGATCCCCCCACTTGTTGTGCCAACAACACATGAGAGGAGTACACGCGCCCAATATTATTGTGGGCAAACCTTTAGCATTCCCCAGCTGGGCGATGTGGTAATAAGGGAGGAGCATATAATGCAGGCTGAAATGCTCAAGATCTCTGTTGGACAACTCGTCGAAATCAAGCCCATGTCTCTGCTTAGAGAATCGGAAATAAAACGGAAATATGTCTGGGGCCAACCTTTGGTCCATCCAGACAAGGTCAAGAACCTCCCAACGAGAATGTATGAATTGCATCAATGGTACATGAACATTACCAAGATTTCCAATCGAGAGTCCCTCATGGTGAATGTCAAGCATGAGCATTACTACCATGAGAAAGTTCTGGCCGTTGAGTATTCAGAACTATTTCAGTTATACGATCAAGACGCACTCGACAAGTCTATCGTCAGTTGCTATTGTCTATAAGTGATTTCTTTCTATAATTTAAGTCTCAAGCTAGCTATGTAGTGATAATTTGATCAATCATTACATGTAATTATCCTCACTATATTCTTTTCTGTGGTATTATATGCAGGATGAAGATGTATGAAATGAAAAAATCTGGACGCTATGGCATTGGGTTCATTGACCCAAATACCATTAATGAGTACATATGGAATCTTCCAATTTATGAAGCAGGTGTAGAGGAAAGCATGCTAGAGTTCTTGAAGCGCCTCAATACCAATGAAGATATACTACTTCCTTACAACTTCTGTTTTTGCTTACTAGCTAGTTAGATGTTAATAATTAAGTGTATACGGTTTATGGTAGTTGATTAATTTTATGCACATGCCCGCTTAATTAAGACATGCAAACGTGTGCGCATGCAGTTGGCACTGAATCTTGTTAGACATTAAAGTTGAGGAAGGAAGAGTTAAATTACTGGACTCACTACTTAAAGAAGATAAAGACTACACCATCGTGAAGGGGATAGTCAACAGGTAATTTCAATCATTATTAACTATATCTCGGCCTATTATTAGTTCGTTATTTCCTGATATGAACTATTTAATAACCCCTTTATTAATTTTCTTTGCCGGCGGGCAGGGCATGGGCAAAGTTCATCAAGGTGACTCTAGGCAAATGGGCAAAAAAGTTGTTTTGGCATCGACCAAAGGTAAGTAATTAAGTAGTACTAGCTAGCTATCATCTCTTTAATTCTTGTTTCAATATCATTAATTAATTATCATGCTTGATTAATCATTATATGATTCAATTCCATTCTCGTAAAGGCCCTGAAGCAGACGTTGGGGAATGATCTGTGTGCATTCTACGTTTGCGAGAATATTCACATGATGGCGTCCGAAAGGAGCAGATCTGATAGACAGGACTGTGTACGTTTGTCAGAACACTATTCACACCATTATCGGTATCTAGTCACACAACTAATACACATGCATATTGATCTTCTTCTTAACAGTTCAGAGAGGTGCGGGATAAGCTCCTACCAGCGGAGCGCATACTAGCACTTCAAGAGGAAATAGCCGGATTTTTGCTCGACGAGGTCATAGATCCCAAAGGAGAATACTATTTCCCGCTACCTCCCCCATGAACCACTTGTCATCGTGCTCCGGAGGCACCAAGGCAACACGTAGGAGAAATTGTATATGTATATACATGTGTATGTGTGAATAATTAATGGTGTTGGTTGTGAGACATTCGATGATATATATTTATATATATATGCGATTCGACGTACGAGAAAATCTATTTATATATATGCATAATGTGTACAATTTGTAGTATCGTGAAATACCAGCAAACAAAAAAAACTGAGTGGAAAATAAAGCCA
>NC_041386.1:671337329-671394737 GCF_002162155.2 Triticum dicoccoides | reverse complement strand
TACCAACCGGTACTAATGTTCTACGCGCACACTGTCCTGGCTCGTGCCACGTGGTGTCACTTTAGCGCTGGTTCGTGACGAACCGGTACTAAAGGGGGGGACCTTTAGTCCCCACTCTTTAGTGCCAGTTGGCAAACCGGCACTAAAGGACGTTACAAACCGGCACTAAAGGCAGGTTCTGCACTAGTGATTCCATGCTATAACTGTTATGATTCTGGAATATGTGATTCAGTGGAAAACTTATATGCACATGTGGAATGATAAACAATTATATCTGTTGGTGCAATATCTGCCTACCTTGTGTTTTGGAGATTGTTGACAGAAACAAGTATGGACTGAGTTGTTTGCTAGTGCATATAGAGAGAAAAAGTCCATACACAACCAAAGGGAATGTTGTCTCCGGTGTTGAGTTCGAGGAACTTCACCAAAGTATATTTGTGTTGCAGAGAAGAACAAGCTATATTTGTTGAAGTCATATAGTCGAGAAGATTAATGTGAAGAAATTGACCCCTCAAAAGTTTACTGCTGAAGCAAAGCTTTTGGTTCGGTACCGTCGTCCGAAGAAATTGACCGTAGCGATGGAAGTCGAAGACAAAGTGAAGACTTAGTATTCATTTCGTTCTTCTTCTTTCATTCTTTTGAGTCATAGGACCTCTGTACTATTAAGAGGGGTATAGGTTCTCGATGCTTAGATCCGCTGTGACGCTTAGCCAAAACCTATGAAAGTTGCGATAGAAATCTCTTTGTGCTCCGAGCAAATACTTGTTACCAAGAGACTGTGATCTTCTTCGTTGCGAGAGATTTCTCTCAGACCGAGGAGTTAGAATTACTTGCTCCGCAAGTAATGTTTCCGTTGTGCTCAAATCCGGCCATTGGACTCGTGTCATTCGGCCATTAGCTGATCCCGGTGTCTAATTTGGTCATTTCCTATCTCGGAAGGCTGCGGCTGTAAATAGCCACCCCGCTCCAACATTGTCTGTTGGCTGCCTCACTTTAGATTTCTGAGAAGATTGATTTGATCAACCCATCTCCGAGTGATTTGAGTTGAAAATCCACCAAGAGAAAAAGCAAGAGCCCAAACTTAGACAGTGGTTTAGCATCAAAGTAGTTATGTGTGAAAGTTCGGCTACTTCTTGACCTTGCGTTGGTTTTTCCTTGAAGAGGAAAGGGTGATGCAGCAAAGTAGAAATAAGTATTTCCCTCAGTTTGAGAACCAAGGTATCAATCCAGTAGGATACAACACACAAATCACAGAATACCTACACAAACAATCAAACAACTTGCACCCAACACGATAAAGGGGTTGTCAATCCCTTCATAGTTACTTGCAAAAGTGAGATCTGATAGAGATGATAAACGATAAAGTAAATATTTTTGGTATTTTTGGTTTATAGATCGGAAAGTAAAATATTGCAAGAATAGTAGATCAGAAACTTATATGATGGAAAATAGACCCGGGGGCCATAGGTTTTACTAGAGGCTTCTCTCAAGATAGAAAATAATACGGTGGGTCGACAAATTACTGCCGAGCAATTGATAGAAAAGCACAAAGTTATGATGATATCTAAGGCAATGATCATGAATATAGGCATCACGTCTGTGTCAACTAGACAGACCGCTGCCTGCATCTACTATTATTACTCCACACATCGACCACTATCCAGCATGCATCTAGAGTATTAAGTTCATAAAGAATGGAGTAATGCATTAAGTAAGATGTCATGATGTAGAGGAATTAACTCAAGCAATATGATGAAAACCCATCTTTTTATCCTCGATGGCAACAATATAATACGTGCCTTGCTTCCCCTTCTGTCACTGGGAAAGGAAACCGCAAGATTGAATCCAAAGCTAAACACTTCTGCCATTGCAAGAAAAACCAATCTAGTCGGCCAAACCAAACCGATAGTTCGAAGAGACTTGTAAAGATGCATATAAGAATTCAGAGAAGATTCAAATAATATTCATAGATAAGATGATCATAAATCCACAATTCATCGGATCTCGGAAAATGCACCGCAAAAAGTATTACATCGAATAGATCTCCAAGAACATCGAGGAGAACATGGTATTGAGAATCAAAGAGAGAGAATAAGCCATCTAGCTACTAGATATGGACCCATAGGTCCGTGGTAAACTACTCATGCTTCATCGGAAGGGCAATGGTGTTGATGTATAAGCCCTCCATGATCGAATCCCCCTCCGGCAGGACGCCGGAAAAGGTCTCTAGATGGGATCTCACGGGTACAGAAGGTTGCGGCGGCAGAAAAGTGTTTTCATGGACGCCTTTGTTGGTTTGGGGATATATGGGAATATATAGGCGAAAGAATTAGGTCAGGAAGTGCACGAGGGACCCACAATGGTGGGGGGAGCACCCTACCCCCTGGGCGCGCCCTCTGTCCTTGTGGCCACCTCGTGGCTCCTCCGACTTCATCTCCAAATCTCCTGGTAGTCTTCTGGTCCAAGAAAAATCATCACAGAGGTTTTATTCCGTTTGGACTCTGTTTGGTATTCCTTTTATGTGAAACTCAAAAACAGGGAAAACAGGAACCGACACTAGGCCTTAGGTTAATATATTAGTCCCAAACAAATATAAAATAGCATATTAATGCATATAAAACATCCAAAACAGATAATATAATAGCATGGAACAATAAAAAATTATAGATATGTTGGAGACGTATCAAAGCATTCCCAAGCTTAATTCATGCTCGTCCTCGAGTAGGTAAATGATAAAAACAGAATTTTTGATGTGGAATGCTACCTAACATATTTATTCATGTAATTTCCTTTATTGTGGCATGAAGGTTCAGATCCATAAGATTCAAAACAAAAGTTTAATATTGACATAAAAACAATAATACTTCAAGCATACTAACAAGGCAATTATGTCTTCTCAAAATAACATGGCGAAAGAAAGCTTATCCCTACAAAGTCATATAGTCTGGCTATGCTCCATCTTCATCACACAAAATATGCATGCACAACCCCGGTTTCAGCCAAGCAATTGTTTCATACTTTAGTATTCTTAAACTTTTTCAACTTTCACGCAATACATGAGTGTGAGCCATGGACATAGCACTATAAGTGGAATAGAATATGGTGGTTGTGGAGAAGAAAAAAACAGGGAGATAGTCTCACATCAACTAGGCATATCAACGGGCTATGGAGATTGATACGTCTCCAACGAATCTATAATTTTTTATTGTTCCATGCTATTATATTACCTGTTTTGGATGTTTAATGGGCTTTACTATGCACTTTCATATTATTTTTGGGACTAACCTATTAACCAGAGGCCCAGTCCATATTGCTGTTTTTTGCCTATTTTAGTGTTTCACAGAAAAGGAATATCAAACAGAGTCCAAACGGAATGAAACCTTCGGGATAGTTATTTTTGGAACAAACTCAATCCAGGAGACTTGGAGTGGACATCAAGAAAGAAAAGAGGCGGCCACGAGGCAGGGAGGCGTGCCCAGGGGGGGTAGGTGCGCCCCCACCCTCGTGGCTCCCCTGACCGACTTCCTTCTCCTATATATACTCACGTACCCTGAAAACATCCAGGAGCACCACGAAACCCTATTTCCACCGCCGCAACCTTCTTTACCAGTGAGATCCCATCTTGGGGCCTTTTCCGGCACTCTGCAAGAGGGGGAATCGATCATGGAGGGCTACTACATCAACACCATAGCCTCTCCGATGAAACGTGAGTATTTTACCAGAGACCTTCGGGTCCATAGTTACTAGCTAGTTGGCTTCTTCTCTCTCTTTGGATCTCAATACAAAGTTCTCCTCGATCTTCTTGGAGATCTATTCGATGTAATTCTTTTCGCGGTGTGTTTGTCGAGAGCCGATGAATTGTGGGTTTATAATCAAGGTTATCTATGAACAATATTTGAATCTCCTCTGAATTCTTTTATGTACGATTTGTTATCTTTCCAAGTCTCTTCGAATTATCAGTTTGGTTTTGCCTACTAGATTGATCTTTCTTGCAATGGGAGAAGTGCTTAGCTTTGGGTTCAATCTTGTGGTGTCATTTCCCAGCGACAGCAGGGGCAGCAAGGCACATATTGTATTGTTGCCATCGAGGATAGAAAGATGGGGTTTATATCATATTGCTTGAGTTTATCCCTCTACATCATGTCATCCTGCCTAATGTGTTACTCTGTTCTTATGAACTTTGTTGGGGAACGTTGCAAAAAATAAAAAAAATTCTACGCTTCACCAAGATCAATCTATGGAGTCATCTAGCAACGAGAGAGAGGATATCATCTACATACCCTTGTAGATCACGAGTGGAAGCGTTCAAGAGAACGGGGTTGAGGGAGTCGTACTCGTCGTGATCCAAATCACCGGAGATCCTAGCGCCGAACGTACGGCACCTCCACGTTCAACACATGTATGGTTGGGAAGACGTCTCCTCCTTCTTGATCCAGAAAGGGGGAAGGAGAGGTTGATGGAGATCCAGCAGCACGACGGCGTGGTGGTGGATGCAGCAGCGATCTCGGCAGGTCTTCGCCAAGCTTCAGCGAGAGGGAGAGGTGGTGCGTGGGGAGAGGGAGGCGCCAGGGACTTACATGCGGCTGCCCTCCCTCCCCTCCTCTTTATGTAGGGACCCTAAGGGGGGCTTCGGCCCTAGGGGATCCAATCTCCATGGGGGGGGGGCGGCCAAGGGGGTGGCTTGCCCCCCAAGGCAAGTGAGGCGCCCTCCACCCCTAGGGTTTCCAACCCTAGGCGCAGGGGGCCCAAGGGGGGGGCACCAACCCACCTGGGGCTGATTCCCCTCCCACTTCAGACCATGGGGCCTTCCGGGATAGGTGGCCCCACCCGGTGGACCCCCGGGACCCATCCGGTGGTCCCGGTACAATACCGGTGACCCCAAAACTTTCCCGATGGCCGAAACTGAACTTCCTATATATATATCTTCACCTCCGGACCATTCCGGAACTCCTCGTGATGTCCGGGATCTCATCCGGGACTCCAAACAACTTTCGGGTTACTGCATACTAATATCTCAACAACCCTAGCGTCACCGAACCTTAAGTGTGTAGACCCTATGGGTTCGGGAGACATGCAGACATGACCGAGATGCCTCTCTGGTCAATAACCAACAGCGGGATCTGGATACCCATGTTGGCTACCACATGCTCCTCGATGATCTCATCGGATGAACCACGATGTCGAGGATTCAATCAATCCCGTATACAATTCCCTTTGTCAATCGGTACGTTACTTGCCCGAGATTCGATTGTCGGTATCCCAATACCTCGTTTAATATCGTTACTGGCAAGTCACTTTACTTGTACCGTAATGCATGATCCCATGACCAGACACTTGGTCACATTGAGCTCATTATGATGATGCATTACCGAGTGGGCCCAGAGATACCTCTCCGTCATACGGAGTGACAAATCCCAGTCTCGATTCGTGCCAACCCAACAGACACTTTCGGGGATATCCGTAGTGTACCTTTATAGTCACCCAATTACGTTGTGACGTTTGGCACACCCAAAACACTCCTACGGTATCCGAGAGTTGCACAATCTCATGGTCTAAGGAAATGATACTTGACATTTGGAAAAGCTCTAGCAAAACGAACTACACGATCTTTGTGCTACGCTTACGATTGGGTCTTGTCCATCACATCATTCTCCTAATGATGTGATCCCGTTATCAATGACATCCAATGTCCATAGTCAGGAAACCATGACTGTCTGTGGATCAACGAGCTAGTCAACTAGAGGCTTACTGGGGACGTGTTGTGGTCTATATATATTCACACATGTATTACGATTTCCGGATAACACAATTATAGCATGAACAATAGAAAATTATCATGAACAAAGAAATATAATAATAACCATTTTATTATTGCCTCTAGGGCATATTTCCAACAATCTCCCACTTGCACTAGAGTCAATATTCTAGTTACATTGTGATGAATCGAACACCCATAGAGTTCTGGTGTTGATCATGTTTTTCTCTAGGGAGAGGTTTAGTCAACGGATATGCCACATTCAGGTCCGTATGTACTTTACAAATATCTATGTCTCCATCTTGAACATTTTCACGTATGGAGTTGAAGTGACGCTTGATGTGCCTAGTCTTCTTGTGAAACCTGGGCTCCTTGGCAAGTGCAATAGCTCCAGTGTTGTCATAGAAGAGTGTGATCGGCCCCGACGCATTGGGTATGACTCCTAGGTCGGTGATGAACTCCTTCACCCAGATTGCTTCTTGCGCTGCCTCCGAGGCTGCCATGTACTCTGCTTCACATGTAGATCCCGCCACAACGCTTTGCTTGCAACTGCACCAGCTTACTGCCCCACCATTCAAAATATACACGTATCCGGTTTGTGACTTAGAGTCATCTAGATCTGTGTCGAAGCTAGCGTCGACGTAACCCTTTACGACGAGCTCTTCATCACCTCCATAAACGAGAAACATATCCTTAGTCCTTTTCAGGTACTTTAGGATGTTCTTGACCGCTGTCCAGTGTTCAATGCCGGGATTACTTTGGTACCTTCCTACCAAACTTACGGCAAGGTTTACATCAGGTCTGGTACACAGCATGGCATACATAATAGACCCTATAGCTGAGGCATAGGGGATGACACTCATCTTTCTCTATCTTCTGTCATGGTCGGGCATTGAGCTGAGCTCAATTTCACACCTTGCAACACATGCAAGAACCCCTTCTTGGACTGATCCATATTGAACTTCTTCAATATCTTATCAAGGTATGTGCTTTGTGAAAGACCTATGAGGCGTCTCGATCTATCCCTATAGATCTTGACACCTAATATGTAAGCAGCTTCTCCAAGGTCCTTCATTGAAAAACACTTATTCAAGTAGGCCTTAATGCTGTCCGAAAGTTCTATATCATTTCCCATCAAAAGTATGTCATCTACATATAATATGAGAAATGCTACAGAGCTCCCACTCACTTTCTTGTAAACGCATGCTTCTCCATAAATCTGCATAAACCCAAACGCCTTGATCATCTCATCAAAGCGAATGTTCCAACTCCGAGATGCTTGCACCAGCCCATAAATGGATCGCTGGAGTTTGCATACCTTGTTAGCATTCTCAGGGTCGACAAAACCTTCCAGCTGCATCATATACAATTCTTCCTTAAGATAGCCGTTAAGGAATGCTGTTTTGACGTCCATTTGCCATATCTCATAATCATAGTATGCGGCAATTGCTAACATGATTCGGACGGATTTCAGCTTCACTACAGGAGAGAAAGTCTCATCGTAGTCAACCCCTTGAACTTGTCGATAACCCTTAGCGACAAGTCAAGCTTTATAGATGGTAACATTACCATCCGCGTCCGTCTTCTTCTTAAAGATCCCTTTGTTTTCTATCGCTCGCCGATCATCGGGCAAGTCTGTCAAAGTCCATACTTCGTTTTCATACATGGATCCTATCTCGGATTGCATGGCTTCAAGCCATTTGTTGGAATCTGGGCCCACCATCACTTCTTCATAGTTCGAAGGTTCACCGTTTTCTAACAACATGATATCCAGGACAGGGTTGCCATACCACTTTGGTGTGGAACGTGTCCTCGTGGACCTACGAAGTTCTGTAGTAACTTGATCCGAAGTACCTTGATCATCATCATTTGTTTCCTCTGCAGTCGGTGCAGGCACCACAGGAACATCATCCTGAGCTGCGCTACTTTCCGGTTCAAGAGGTAGTACTTCATCAAGTTCCACTTTCCTCCCACTTACTTCTTTCGAGAGAAACTCTTTCTCCAGAAAGGACCCGTTCTTGGCAAAAAAGATCTTGCCTTTGGATTTGAGGTAGAAGGTATACCCAATGGTTTCCTTAGGGTATCCTATGAAGATGCATTTTTCCGACTTGGGTTCGAGCTTTTCAGGTTGAAGTTTCTTGACATAAGCATCGCATCCCCAAACTTTTAGAAACGACAGCTTAGGTTTCTTCCCGAACCATAATTCATACGGTGTCGTCTCAACGGATTTAGACGGTGCCCTATTTAAAGTGAATGTAGCTGTCTCTAGAGCGTATCCCCAAAATGATAGCGGTAAATCGGTAAGAGACATCATAGATCGCACCATATCCAATAAAGTGTGATTACGACGTTCGGACACACCGTTGCGCTGAGGTGTTCCAGGCGGCGTGAGTTGTGAAACGATTCCACATTTCCTTAAGTGCGTACCAAATTCGTGACTTAAATATTCTCCTCCATGATCTGATCGTAAGAACTTTATCTTTTGGTCACGTTGATTCTCTACCTCATTCTGAAATTCCTTGAACTTTTCAAAGGTCTCAAACTTGTGTTTCATCAAGTAGACATACCCATATCTACTCAAGTCGTTAGTGAGAGTGAGAACATAACGATATCCTCCGCGAGCCTCAATGCTCATTGGACTGCACACATCAGTATGTATGATTTCCAACACGTTTTTTTTGACCTTGAAGACTGCAGGCCTTGCACCCCACAGCAATTTATTGAAACTTAGAACATCATGTATAGCAAATAGTTCCTTAAGAAAAGGAACATGGCAGGAAGGAAAGAAAAAAAGAAACTGTACAACCTAGTCTAGGCAAAGAAAGGAAAACCCTAACTAGAGAACAAATAAATGCAGGTCCCCTCAAGGAGGCAGGAAATCAATCCATTTGATCAAAGCATCCCTGTGTCTTGACTTGATTCTGTGAGCCAATAGTGAGATGTCCTGGACAAACCCATTTCTCCACTGTCTGAAAGTAGGTCTGATGTACCTGAAGGCTTTGTCATTCCTGACTTTCCAAATATTCCACCAAGTTAAGAAAACCACCTCAGAGAAGAATGGCTTATTGAAATCCTTCCTAGCATGACTTGCAATTTGCACCATATCCTGACTATTGAGCCATGTGACTTGGAGATAGTTCCACACTCTCATGCTGAAGTTGCACTGAAAGAATAAGTGATTCCTGTCTTCAAGTGCACCCGAGTGACAGAGTACACATTCAGGCCCATCATTAATTTTCCACTTCCTGCGTCGAATCATATCCTTGGTGTTTACTCTGTCCATAATGACAAGCTAGGCAAACATTTTAACTGTCATAGTACAGCAGGATTTCCAAACCCAACAAAGAAGAGGGTTTGAAGGAATTGGCTCATGAACAAAGTCATAGTATTTCTTTGCTATGAACCCAGCTTTGTTTCCATGTTTCCATTTCCAGGAATCATTAGAAGCAACATCCAATGAAAACTCAGTCAAGATTTCAGACAGATGATTAAACTCCCTATAGGCCAATTTAGATAATGGTAAGGAAAACATGCTCTGTAACTCCTCAGTTTGCAAAACATCCATAACAGAGGAATTCTTTTGTATGCAGTAAGAAAAAAGCCTGGGGAATCTGTCTTGGAGTGGGGTGCATGAGTTATCAACTTCCCAAGAATCAGACCAAAAGAGCAGAGAGTCCCCTTTTCCAACAGATACTGAAGAAACAACCCTGAATTTATCCATTAGTTTACTTATATCCCTCCACCAAAAGGATCCACACAAAGCAGTGTCATGGGGAACTCCCTGATAATAGTAACTGTCCCAGATCAAATGAACCCATGGCACATCTACTTTGTTATAGAACTTACTGAGGAATTTCATTAACAAGGCTTCATTCTGCAGACCCAAGTTTAGTATGCCTAGTCCACCCTTAAGTTTGGGTTTACACACCAAGGGCCAAGCAGCCAGAGAATTCCCATTCTCCTGACCATACTTTCTCCAAAGGCATTGTCTCTGTATACGTTCCAGTTGCTTTAAAATCCCTTTAGGAATAGATAAACTACACATGAAGAAGATTGGCAATGAAGATATAACAGAGTTTACCAGCTGCAACCTACTACCTTGGGGCAGAAACCAAGAGCTAGCAGTTAATCTTCTTTCCATACAGTCAACCAGTGGAAGCAGATCCACAATTTTGGGCCTAGATGTGCCCACTGGCAATCCCAAATATGTGAATGACCCCAGTTGGCACCCAAATTGTGCAGCAAGAGAAATGGCAGAAGAAGCATTCACATTGATTGGGTACATTGATGATTTGTGGAAGTTAATCTGCAACCCAGTGGCCATGGAAAAAGAGTTTAGAACAGACCTAAGCACCTCCAACTGCACAGAATCAACAGACACAAACAACAGTGTGTCATCAGCATATTGAACAACTGGGTAATCAGGATCATGAGTTGCTAGAGGTAATGAAAGCAGTCCTTTACTAATATGATCATTAATCATAGTCTGTAGCAGATCAGCAGCAATTACAAAAAGCAATGGTGATATAGGATCACCTTGCTTTACTCCACATTTACACTTAAAATGGTTTCCTGGTACCCCATTGAGCAAGATTGAGGATGTTGCTGAGGACAACAATTGTTGTATCCAGGAAATCCATTTATTATCAAAACCCTTTGCCACCATGATCTTTATAATTGCCTCATGCTGAATGGAATCAAATGCTTTTTCAAAATCAAGGTTTAGTAACATGATTGGCTTTTTTGACTGGTTGCACTGATGAATATACTCAAATGTCCATGCTATACAATCCTGAATGGTTCTTGACTTGATAAAGCCATATTGATTTTTATGAACACATCTGGTTATTTCATCTTGAAACCTGTTAGCAGCAAGTATAGTGAGGAACTTCAATCACACACTAGTCAAAGAAATTGGCCTAAAACCGCCAACAGATTCAGGTGACAACTTCTTAGGGATCAGAGTTATGAAGGCCTCACTGAGATTTTCAAGCTGAGCAGTTCCAGCGTGAAACTCATTAACCAGTGTAATGAAATCACCTGAAATGATTGGCCAACACTTCTTCATGAAAAGGCCATTAAAACCATCAAGTCTAGGAGCCTTGTCAATGGGCAACTCCTTGATAACCTTCTCAATTTCCTTGACCTCAAAAGGCCTAGTGAGAACATTCAGTCCATGTACCCTAGGGAGGATAGAAAGGATGTCATTACCCATAAATTTTGGTTTCACTGTTCCCATTCTGCCCTTAAAAATCTCCAGAAATTCCTTTGCAATTATGTCATGGTCTGAAGAAACAGTGCCATCTGACAACTGAAGAGTGGCAATTGAGTTTTTTCTATGTCTCTCAGTTGCCATTGCTTGGAAGAATTTTGAGTTTTCCTCACCCACTTTGATATATCTAATAGTGCATCTCTTCTTCCAATATAAGAATTGCAGGTGAAGAAGATGTTCATGGTGCATCTTCACCAATTTTCTGAAATTGGATTCAGTTAAGAATAAAGGCCTGGAGTCTTCCAAATCATCCAACCAAAAAATCACCCAGTTACACTTCTCAATCAGGATTTTAATATGTGACAAACCCTTCTGCCATTTCTTAAGAGCAAACCTCAAAGATTTGAGTTTGTCCATAATTGCTGATATGTGTGTTTTGTGAGAAGGTTTTTGCCAAACCTGTTGAACACAATCCATAAAACCAGGTTGATGAACCCAAAAGTTTTCAAATATGAAGATGTGAGCTTTTGGGATGTTGGTACATATTGAAACCACACAAGGAACATGATCTGACGCAGTTTTGGCGAGAGGAGTGACTTGAGTGTTTGGGTATTGATCGATCCAGCTGGCAGAGGTAAAAAACCAATCCAACTGCTCAAGAAGAGGGAAATCCTACATATTAGACCATGTGAACCTTCTTCCCTTTAGAGGTAGCTCAAGCAGTCCCAAATGACCCATGATCTCATTGAAAATAAAAATATCATTGATGTCACCACCGGGAAGATTCCTATTATCAAGAGATCGTATGAAGTTAAAGTCTCCCAGCAAAAGCCAATTCTGCTCAGGCTCTACATTTAAATTGTAAAGCCAACTTACAAACGCATCCCTCAAGACACCTTGACAGGGTCCATAAACATTCACCAGGTACCAATTGTCATCATTATGCACAGATTTAAAACTTATCACAATTCCATAAGGTTTAGCTTCAATTAAAGTCCCCAAAAAAACATCTGATTGCCACACAGTTAAAATACCACCCGATGCTCCCCTTGAGGGTGATTCAATAAACTGATCAAAACCCACAGGACAAATGCTTTTAATTAAGTTACGGGGGCACTCCGAGAGCTTAGTCTCCTGCAGACACACAACTGCACATTGACTTTCAATTACTTTCTGCCTAACCGCATGTTGCCTTGTTTCAGAGTTCAATCCACGAACATTCCAACAAAGGACCTTCCAGCTACGTATTGACATTTGATTCATAGGATAACATATAAGAGCATATCAAAAACAGTGTGACACCTAGTACCACACAACCCAGATCATAGAAAACCAAAAATGCCAAGTCACAATCAACGAGCAAAAGTTCAGGGAGGACATAACAGATAGCAAATTGGACAGGCTCGCTACACCTAGATAAAACATGAAACTTTAACATTTAAAGACTGCTGGAGGAGGAGTCTTCCTTAGGATTAGCCATAAGCTTCTCCCGAGACAGCAGGTTAGGATCAATTTCCAGCTCAGCTCCAATTGCCTGCAGCACCACGATCGGCGTCGGCAGAGGGACATCTTCAGATTTGTCGTTGCCCCCATCTTCAGTGTTGTCCATGGTCGCAGCACCATCAAGATTGGGCCGAGCCTTCTCTTCCATGGGCTTGGACTTAGGGCGTCTCTTAGCAGGCTGAAGTGACAGCTGCTCAAAAACCACAGGTTTGAACCCATCCAACTTTGCCGCGCTTCTCGTACACCTTCTAACTGAGGTGTCCACCAAGGGAGCAGATATCTTATGTCTTCCACAGTGGCTTTTCTGTCGCGTACTAGGTTCAGAAGCAAAAACAACAGTAGAGGAAACCTCCTCCTGGCCAGAAAGCCCCACAGGCCCATAATTCATAGCTTCAGACATCAGCCCATCAGACCCAGCAGCAACAGAATGCTCATCACTTGAGGCAGGTAACGTAGTGTCAGAGAAAGCACCAAACAAGGAGCAAGCCACAGGGCGCCTAGAGACAGTTGAATTGCAGGGCATAGTACTTGGCAAAGAAGGGACCAGCATAGACACCCCCTGAGAGTCATCAAACGCAAACGCTTGGAATAGGTGACTGTCCCCAATGGCTTGAAGAAGATGGACCTGGGCACCTCTTTCACTGAAAAATCAAACATCAAATTCTCAAAAGAACACTTCCAAAGCAATTCAGGCGGTAGAGGTGGCTCCGCCACAATTCGAGCCATCCCAATGAAGATCTGATGGTGCTGAATAACTGGTGGTTGATAGGGGACAATGGCCAAAGGGTTGTCCATCACAACTGCAGGCTGATCCTGGACTTGAGCAATCAAATCAATCAGAGGTGGATGTTGTGGCTCAACACCCTGCAGAAGCTGCTCAACAGACTCAGATTGCTCCGGTTGATCAATGATGATGGAGACTTGATCTTGCTCTGGCATGGCGGGCTGCTGAGGCAGATTATTATCCTCATCATCTCCCTAGTTAGCATTACCCCAACCAGCATCCACAGGGTTTTCAGGAGGGGGAGGAGGTGCAAGTGGCGCATCATTCCATCCAATCATTGGGTAAGGCGGGAGAACAAAAGGTATGTTGTCAGGAACTAGTTGTCCAGGCATTGGATGAGGATTCCCATCTAAAGGCATCGGATCCTCATCATTGGGCATCTGATCAGCAAAATCTGCCCCAAGAACATAACATGCAGCAGTCCAAGAAACCTGAGCGCCCCCCCAATCAGCATAATCCCCGAAAACAACATCTCTAGGTACTAGAGGCGTATCAAGAAAGCTTGCTTCCACAACAGTACGAACCAGGTACGGATCTTCACTATCCCAAGAGTGAAATTTTCCAAAAGTACCAACTGCTTGAGAAATATACTCAGTCGTGCGATAATCGAGTGGAATCCCAACAAACATTAGCCAGCCCTTATGAAAACCATGATTCCTTTTGAAGTTTTCCCCCTCATCATGCTTCATGAATCTGACAAATCGATCGTTTCCCAGAGCAAATGGCGGATGCTGAATCAAAGTATATCTAACAGACGGATCCCGAACTTGAAACAAACTGACTCCATGAAACCATGGTTGAGCAGAGCGGACAAGTATACCTCTGTTCTGAAGAAACTGAACCACTTCCTCCCTGACAGGCCCAAGGGGTCCATCCGGAGCAGGCATAACTTCAACGACCATGTAATCTTCATGGCGTCTAGGGGGGCGAGTTGCCGGCGTGAAGAAGGTGCGTGGTAAACGCCAATCACCACCATCGATGATATGATGCCCTGGTGGCACAAGGCGATGCGGGTCAAGCTCGAAGTTCGCCATGGCCGGCTGGAGCGGCGACAAACAGAGGGATTCCTCGGACGCGCAGGGGGTTTCTTTGGCAGTAAGGGGAGGAGATTGGAGCAATGCGGGAGGTGACGAAGTGACAGGACTAGATATCCCAATAACTCCGGCACCCTTCCCCTGATCAACTGATGTTTCCGAAATACTCGTGTTTTGTTGCAGAGAGCTCTGCCTCCAAACCAATCCATGGGAGCGAGCAAAATCATTACAAGCATGCCTAGAATGACCCACCCTAGAACAAGCCGAGCAGACCGCTCGCATTCCACAAGAGACTGCCATGTGGCCCTTCTGACCGCAAACAGATCAGGTTAGAACCCGGTCCACCATGTCATCGACCATAGCTTCAAACTGCCGAGCTGCCTCTTGTGTGTAAGGGATATCCAGAGAACCACCCAGGGGGCTAAGGCTCATAGATGAGTCCAGCTCATTATCAGGAGGCCCAGTAGGAGGCAAAATTCCACCAGCCGCAAGACAACCTTGGGCCAACAAGCCCACACACGGTGGGTTAATCATCTGAGAGGGGCCCGAAGCCAAACATCCAGTTTGAATCAGAGAATTTCCCGCTTCCTCAAATTGCACCGAAAGATTACCGGAACTCCTGATATGCGGATCCACCAAAACCGGATCGGGCGACAAGTTAACTGTACCAAACACGATGGGTGGTCTAGCCACCGTCCAAAGCAATTCAGGAGCAGGTGATTGCCGAATGACAACACGCTCATGGGCAGAAAGATCATACCCCCCGTCAACTATAGTATCAATGCAAGTCTGGGAAGCTGGATATCTATAGCCTTTGCAAGCCGAATACTTTTCAAATGTGGCAAAAGACAGCTTCTTAGTTGCAGAAATTCTAGATTTCAAAGAAGATTTAACTGGGGGCTTATGCATAGCCAATATACCTAGCCAGGACCTACGCTTTGTAGGGCTAATCAATATCCATTCAGAATCACATTCCTTACGCCAGATCTTAAGTTCTCTGACCCAATTAGGTCCTCCATTACCCCAAAGATGAAAATAGCACTTGAACAGATCACAAGCAAAAGAGCGAAGATCCATAATAATAAAGCCAACTTGCATGCACGAGACTTGGAAAGAAAAAACTTAGTCCTTGACATGACTAACCCGAAGATCAATTGCAGAACCACCAAGCGCAGCTTCCAGCGCCGCCACCACTGAATCCTCAGATAACCGGAAAGCATGCCTACTGAAGGACACGATCAAAATGAAAGCCCTCCCTCTTCCCATCGGATGAATTGTGCGACCAGTAGATCTGAAAACCTCATCCGAAAAAACCCTACCCTTGGAGAAATCCAAGCCAAGGGTAGATCCACCAGAAGAACCCATAGGAGAGGGGTATTGCCTTGATCCAGAGAAGACGCCGGAGAAGATGATCGGGAAAGATCAAGAAATCAGTGGAAAGGGAGGGAGATCGCCGGTAGAGAGGTCAGCGCCGGGGTGGGAGGTGGGAGCGCTGCTCGCTCCATTGTTCCGGAGAACGGAGTCTTGGTCATTTTGCCCATGAGGCATGGTTCGCATGTGTGAAATGATTCATAATCGAGAGACTCTAAAAGTCCATCAGCATGGAGCTTCTTCATGCGCTTGACACCAATGTGACCAAGGCGGCAGTGCCACAAGTATGTGGGACTATCGTTATCAACTTTACATCTTTTGGTATTCACACTATGAATATGTGTAACATCACGTTCGAGATTCAATAAGAATAAACCATTGACCATCGGGGCATGACCATAAAACATATCTCTCATATAAATAGAACAACCATTATTCTCGGATTTAAATGAGTAGCCATCTCGTATTAAACGAGATCTAGATACAATGTTCATGCTCAAAGCTGGCACTAAATAACAATTATTGAGGTTTAAAACTAATCCCGTAGGTAAATGTAGAGGTAGCGTGCCGACGGCGATCACATCGACCTTGGAACCGTTCCCGACGCGCATCATCACCTCGTCCTTCGCTAGTCTCCGCTTATTTCGCAGCTCCTGCTTTGAGTTACAAATATGAGCAACCACACCGGTATCAAATACCCAGGAGCTACTACGAGTGCTGGTAAGGTACACATAAATAACATGTATATCACATATACCTTTGGTATTGCCGGCCTTCTTGTCTGCTAAGTACTTGGGGCAGTTCCGCTTCCCGTGACCACTTCCCTTGCAATAAAAGCACTCAGTCTCAGGCTTGGGTCCATTCCTTGGCTTCTTCCCGGCAACTGGCTTACCGGGCGCGGCAAATCCCTTGCCGTCCTTCTTGAAGTTCTTCTTACCCTTGCCTTTCTTGAACTTAGTGGTTTTATTCACCATCAACACTTGATGTTCCTTTTTGATCTCTACCTCCGCTGATTTTCGCATTGAATATACCTCAGGAATGGTCTTTTCCATCCCCTACATATTGAAGTTCATCACAAAGCTCCTGAAGCTCGGTGGAAGTGACTGAAGGATTCTGTCAATAACCACGTCATCCGGGAGATTAACTCCCAGCTGAGTCAAGCGGTTGTGCAACTCAGACATTTTGAGTATCTGCTCACTGACAGAACTTGTCGGAGACTTCATATCTCTCGACCTGGGCATGAGCTTCGAAAACCATTTTCAGCTCTTCGAACATGTCATATGCTCCATGTTGCTCAAACGCTTTTGGAGCCCCGGTTCTAAGCTGTAAAGCATGCCGCACTGAACGAGCGAGTAATCATCAACACGAGACTGCCAAGCATTCATAACGTCTCGGTTCTCTGGGATAGGTGCTTCACCTAGCGGTGCTTCTAGGACATAATATTTCTTGGCAGCTATGAGGATGATCCTCAGGTTCCGGACCCAGTCCGTATAGTTGCTGCCATCATCTTTCAGCTTGGTTTTCTCTAGGAACGCGTTGAAGTTGAGGACAACCTGGGCCATTTGATCTAAAAGACATATTGTAAAGAGTTTAGACTAAGTTCATGATAATTAAGTTCATCTAATCAAATTATTTAATGAACTTTCACTCAGACAGACATCCCTCTAGTCATCTAAGTGAAACATGATCCGAGTCAACTAGGCCGTGTCCGATCATCACGTGAGACGGACTAGTCGACATCAATGAACATCTCCATGTTGATCGTATCTTCTATACGGCTCATGCTTGACCTTTTGGTCCTCCGTGTTCCGAGGCCATGTCTGTACATGCTAGGCTCGTCAAGTCAACCTAAGTGTATTGCGTGTGTAAATCTGGCTTACACCCGTTGTATTCGAACGTTAGGATCTATCACACCCGACCATCACGTGGTGCTTCGAAACAACGAACCTTCGCAATGGTGCACAGTTAGGGGGAACACTTTCTTGAAATTATTGCGAGGGATCATCTTATTTAAGCTACCGTCGTTCTAAGCAAATAAGATGTAAAACATGATAAACATCACATGCAATCAAATACTAACATGATATGGCCATTATCATATTGCTCCTTTGATCTCCATCTTCGGGGCGCCATGATCATCTTCGTCACCGGCATGACACCATGATCTCCATCATCGTGTCTTCATGAAGTTGTCACGCCAATGATTACTTCTACTTCTATGGCTAATGTGTTTAGCAATAAAGTAAAGTAATTTACATGGCGTTATTCAATGACACGCAGGTCATACAAAAATAAAGACAACTCCTATGGCTCCTGTCGGTTGTCATACTCATCAACATGCAAGTCGTGATTCCTATTACAAGAACATGATCTCATACATCACATATATATCATTCATCACAACTTTTGGCCATATCACATCACAAAGCACATGCTGCAAAAACAAGTTAGACGTCCTATAATTGTTGTTGCATGTTTTTACGTGGCTGCAATAGGATTCTAGCAAGAACCTTTCTTACCTACGTAAAAGCCACAACGTGATATGCCAATTTCTATTTACCCTTCATAAGGACCCTTTTCATCGAATCCGCTCCAACTAAAGTGGGAGAGACAGACACCCGCTAGCCACCTTATGCAACTAGTGCATGTCAGTCGGTGGAACCTATCTCACGTAAGCGTACGTGTAAGGTCGGTCTGGGCCACTTCATCCCACGATGCCGCCAAAGCAAGATAAGACTAGTAGTGGCAAGAAAATTGACAACATCTACGCCCACAACAAATTTGTGTGCTACTCGTGCATAGAAACTACGCATAGACCTAGCTCATGATGCCACTGTTGGGGAACGTTGCAGAAAATAATTTTTTTTTCTACGCTTCACCAAGATCAATCTATGGAGTCATCTAGCAACGAGAGAGAGGATATCATCTACATACCCTTGTAGATCGCGAGCGGAAGTGTTCAAGAGAACGGGGTTGAGGGAGTCGTACTCGTTGTGATCCAATTCACTGGAGATCCTAGCGCCGAACGGATAGCACCTCCGCGTTCAACACACGTACGGTTGGGAAGACGTCTTCTCCTTCTTGATCCAGCAAGGGGGAAGGAGAGGTTGATGGAGATCCAGCAGCACGACGGCGTCGTGGTGGATCCAGAAGGGTTAGAAGGAAATAGGGATGAAGATCTACAAGTGAATGATGTGTCTCCTATTAATTCTTTGTTTTGCAATATGAATCTTGATAATGATGGGACTGGAGATGAGTCAACTTTAGTTAAGAGGCGTCCCAATGATTCAGAGTTCTTAGATCTTGATGCAAAAATTTATAAAAGTGGGATTGAAGAGGTCAAAACTTTACATAGCAATGAACCCACTATTTTGGATTTCAAGGAATTTAATTATGATAATTGTTCTTTAATAGATTGTATTTCCTTGTTGCAATCCGTGTTAAATTCTCGTCATGCTTATAGTCAAAATAAAGCTTTTACTAAACATATCATTGATGCTTTAATGCAATCTTAATGATGAGTGGGAACCTACTATTAAAATTAAAATTTAAGATCATGAATGCTATGCTTTGTGTGATTTGGGTGTTAGTGTTTCCACGATTCCAAAAACTGTGTGTGATGTGTTAGGTTTCCGTGAATTTGATGATTGCTCTTTAAACTTGCACCTTGCGGATTCCACCATTAAGAAACCTATGGGAAGGATTAATGATGTTCTTATTGTTGCAAATAGGAATTATGTGCCTGTAGATTTTTATTGTTCTTGATATAAATTGCAATCTTTCATGTCCTATTATTCTTGGTAGACATTTCCTTAGAACGATTGGTGCAATTATTGATATGAAATAAGGAAATATTAGATTCCAATTTCCACTAAGGAAAGGCATGGAACACTTCCTAGGAATAAAATCAAATTACCTTATGAATCTATTATGAGAGCCACCTATGAATTGAACACCAAAGATGGCAATACTTAGATCTATTCTCGCTTTTCTACCTAGCTAGGGGCGTTAAATGATAGCGCTTGTTGGGAGGCAACCCAATTTTATTTTTGTTCTTTGATTTATTTCCTGTTTAGTAATAAATAATTCATCTAGACTCTGGTTATATGTGTTTTTTTGTTTTAATTAGTGTTTGTGCCAAGTAAAACCTTTAGGATAACCTACGGTGATAGTTAACTTGATCTTGCTGAAAAACAGAAACTTTTGCACGCACGAGAATAATTTTAATAAATCACAGAAACGTGCTTTTCAGTTCATTCTTTTTGAAGAAAATTAATAGACAAATTACCTAGAACTTCCTAATTTCGTAGAATTTGTGAGTTTCCAGAAGTATTCGGAAGTTACAGATTGCTACAGACTGTTCTGTTTTTGACAGATTCTGTTTTTTGTGTGTTGTTTGTTTATTTTGATGAATCTATGGCTAGTATCGGGGGGTATGAACCATAGAGAAGTTGGAATACAGTAGGTTTAAAACCAATATAAATAAAGAAAGAATTCATTACAGTACCTTAAGGTGGTGGTTTGTTTTCTTGTACTAACGGAGCTCATGAGATTTTCTGTTGAGTTTTGTGTTGTGAAGTTTTCAAGTTTTGGGTAAAGATTTGATGGATTATGGAATAAGGAGTGGCAAGAGCCTAAGCTTAGGGATTCCCAAGGCAACCCAAGGTAAAATTCAAGGACAACCAAAAGCCTAAGCTTGGGGATGCCCCAAAAGGCATCCCCTCTTTTGTCTTCGTCCATCGGTAACTTTACTTGAGGCTATATTTTTATTCACCACATGATATGTGTTTTGATTGGAGCGTCTTGTATAATTTGAGTCTTTGCTTTTTAGTTTACCACAATCATTCTTTATGTACACACCTTTTGGAGAGACACACATGAATTAGAATTTATTAGAATACTCTATGTGCTTCACTTATATCTTTTGAGCTAGAAAATTTTGCTCTAGTACTTCACTTATATCTTTTTAGAGCACGGTGGTGGTTTTATTTTATAGAAATTATTGATCTCTCATGCTTCACTTAAATTATTTTGAGAGTCTTTTAGAACAGCATGGTAATTGCTTTGGTTATAAAACTAGTCCTAATATGATGGGCATCCAAGTTGGGTATAATAAAAACTATCATATAAAGTGTATTGAATACTATGATAAATTTGATACTTGATAATAGTTTTGAGATATAAAGGTGTTAATGTTAGATTCATGCTAGTTGGTTAATTGTGAAATTGAGAAATACTTGTGTTAGAGTTGGCAAGTCCCATAGCATGCACGTATGGTAAAAGTTGTGTGACAAATTTGAAGCATGGGGTGTTCCTTGAGTGCTTTCCTTATGAGTGGCAGTCGGGGACGAGCGATGGTCTTTTCCTACCCATCTATCCCTCTAGGGGCATGCATAGTAGTACTTTGCTTTGAGGGCTAATAAACTTTTGCAATAAGTATATGAGTTCTTTATGACTAATGTGAGTCCATGGATTATACGTACTCTTACCCTTCCACATTTTTGCTAGCCTCCACGGTACCGTGCATTGCCCTTTCTCACCTTGAGAGTTGGTGCAAACTTCGCCGGTGCATCCAAACCCCGTGATATGATACGCTCTATCACACATAAACCTCCTTATATCTTCCTCAAAACAGCCACCATACCTACCTATTATGGCATTTCCATAGCCATTCCGAGATATATTGCCATGTAACTTTCCACCGTTTCGTTTATTATGACACGCTCCATCATTGTCATATTGCTTTTGCATGATCATGTAGTTGACATCGTATTTGTGGCAAAGCCACCTTTATAATTCTTTCATACATGTCACTCTTGATTCATTGCATATCCTGGTACACTGCCGGAGGCATTCACATAGAGTCATATTTTGTCCTAAGTATTGAGTTGTAATTCTTGAGTTGTAAATAAATAGAAGTGAGATGATTTCCATTATTAGAGCATTGTTCCATGTGAGGAAAGGATGATGGAAACTATGATCCCCCCATCGGGATGAGATTCCGGACTTTATGAAAAATAAAAGAGGCAAAAGAAGCCCAAAGAAAAAAGAGGCCAAAGAAGCCCACCAAATTAAAAAAAGAAAAAAAGAGAAAAAGAGAAAAGGGACAATGTTACTATCCTTTTACCACACTTGTGCTTCAAAGTAGCACCATGATCTTCATGATAGAGAGTCTCCTATGTTGTCACTTTCATATACTAGTGGGAATTTTTCATTATAGAACTTGGCTTGTATATTCCAATGATGGGCTTACTCAAAATGCCCTAGGTCTTCGTGAGAAGGCAAGTTGAGTGCACACCCACTTAGTTTCTTTTTGATGACCTTTCATACATTTATATCTCTAGTGCATCCGTTGCATGGCAATGCCCACTCCTCATATTGACATCAATTGATGGGCATCTCCATAGCCCGTTGATTAGCCGCGTCAATATGAGACTTTCTCCTTTTTCGTCTTCTCTAATAACCCCTATCATTATACTCTACTCCACCCATAGTGCTATGTACATGGCTTGCGCTCATGTATTGCGTAAGGGTTGAAAAGGCTGAAGCGCGTTAAAAAGTATGGACCAATTGCTCGGCTTGTCATCGGGGTTATGCATAAGGGGAGCATTTTGTGTGACGAAAATGAAGCATGGCCAAACTATATGATTTTGTAGGGATAAGCTTTCTTTGGCTATGTTATTTTGATAAGACATGATTACTTTGTTAGTATGCTTGAAGTATTGTTTTATGTCAATATTAAACTTTTATCTAGAATCTTTTGGATCTGAACATTCATGCCACAATAAATAAAATTACATTGAGAAATATGCTAGGTAGCATTTCACATCAAAAATTCAGTTTTTATCATTTATCTACTCGAGGACGAGCAGGAATTAAGGTTGGGGATGCTTTATACGTCTCCAACATATCTATAATTTTTTATTGTTCCATGCTATTATATTCCCTGTTTTGGATGTTTAATGGGCTTTACTATGCACTTCTATATTATTTTTGGGACTAACCTATTAACCAGAGGCCCAGTCCAAATTGCTGTTTTTTGCCTATTTCAGTGTTTCACAGAAAAGGAATATCAAACGGAGTCTAAACGGAATGAAACCTTCGGGAGAGTTATTTTTGGAACAATCGCAATCCAGGAGACTTGGAGTGGACGTCAAGAAAGAAACGAGGCGGCCACGAGGCAGGGAGGCGCGCCCAGGGGGGTAGGCGTGCCTATCGGTGTCAAAACCGGCGGATCTCGGGTAGGGGGTCCCGAACTGTGCGTCTAAGGCTAATGGTAATAGGAGGCTGGGGACACGATGTTTACCCAGGTTTGGGCCCTCTCGATGGAGGTAACACCCTACTTCCTGCTTGATTGATCTTGATGATATGAGTATTACAAGAGTTGATTTACCACGAGATCAGAGAGGGTAAACCCTAGAAGCTAGCCTATGGTATGATTGTTGTTGTGTCCTACGGACTAAACCCTCCAGTTTATATAGATACCGGAGGGGGCTAGGGTTACACAGAGTCGGTTTACAGAGAAGGAGATCTACATACGAATCGCCAAGCTTGCCTTCCATGCCAAGGAGAGTCCCATCCGGACACGGGATGAAGTCTTCTATCTTGTATCTTCATAGTCCAACAGTCTGGCCAAAGTATATAGTCCGGCTGTCCGGATACCCCCTTATCCAGGACTCCCTCAGTAGCCCCTGAACCAGGCTTCAATGACGACGAGTCTGGCGCGTAGATTGCATTCGGCATTGCGAGGCGGGTTCTATCTCTGAATACTCCAAGATAAATTCTGAACACAAGGACCGTGTCCGGCTCTGCAAGACAAATTCCATATACCACCGTAGAGAGAATAATCCACGAATCTAATCTGCTAACAACTCTTTGAAAAGCGACATCACGCCACGGTCTGGTTTTTATTCGAACCATTTTTACAACTTGCTACTGCACACATCACGAGGCGGTTTCCTTGGCACGTCTTGTCAAAGCAGAGATCGTGTCCCCCTCACTACGGGATCCTCACCAATACGGGTATGGGTAATCCAACCGTGCCTGTTGGCATGACTCCGTGTTTTTAGGAAAGTCTAGAAAAACCACGTTTGGGGGCACTTGATATTCTTACCCCCTTTATAAGGGAGTCGAGGCCTATCCCTCTATCTCCACGCTCGTGCATCTCGCACCTTGAGTTCCAACACCCAAAGCTCGAGCCTAAGCACCCCGGATCTTTGATCATGTCCGGATCTGACCATCAAGGCTAGTGGATGGCTTCCTCTGTCACAGAGGAGGATATTGCGAAGCTCAGGGAGGCTGAGTATTTGACCGCCAATGTCAAGCACAGGCTTCCTGCTCCCGAACAGGTTATCCCCAGTCCTGAGCCCAATGAGAGTGTCGTATTTGTCTCCCACTTCCTCCGGGGCTTGGGTCTTACTCTTGACCCCTTCGTGAGGGGGCTCATGTTCTAGTACATGCTAGATTTCCATGATCTAGCTCCGAATTCCATCCTCCACATCTCGTCGTTTATCATTGTGTGTGAAGCCTTCGTCCACATCACCCCCCACTTCGGCTTATGGCTCAAGACTTTCAATGTGAAGCCGAAGATGATTGAGGGGCGACACGCAGAGTCTGGAGGCGCCATAATAAGCAGGAACGTCGATGCCCCGTGGCCCGAAGGCTCCTTCCCGGAGGTATCTCATTTATGGCAATGGAGGTGGTTCTATGTCACAGCTCCTCGAGGCTCAAAGTGGGCGGCCGCGCCCGCCTTCCGCTCGGGCCCTCCGTCTCAGCTGGCATCGTGGGCCAACATTGGACTGAACTGGGGGCCTGCGAACGATGTACCAATGCTACAAAGCCGCATTCAGGAGCTCCTCGAGAGGGACATTAGCCTTGTCAAAATAATCCAGGTAATGCTAGTTCGGCGGGTCTTGCCATGCAAACGTCAGCCTCTCTGGATGTGGGAATTCAACCTAGAAGGTCCGCGAACCATTCAGCACTTCTTCGGCATGACACCCGGAGGGATGTATAAGTTGTTCTTTGGACCACGAATAAAGTGTCCGGACACCATCGAGGATGCGGGCCTGAGCTGCAATTGCCTAGATACCCAAGTAAGTAACCCTATAACCGAACACTTTGCTTATATTTGTCATAGCATTGTTCTGAATACTGTCCGCAAACAGGATTGGCTTAGTAAGGCAGAGAGGATCAGGTGTCCGGCCCCGCTTCCCGAAGGCTCGCCCGGTCCGGCAATGGCGAGGATTCTTAAACGAACACTAAGTCAAGTGCCACCAGAGAAAGATGAAGGGAAGAGTGGGGAGGCCAAGAGTGGGCCTCACACATTGCGCATCTGCACCGGGGGAATTAACGTCTCCACGGAGGAGGAGAATTGGGGAAGCGAATCTGAGGTTTCCTCCCCCCGCGGGAAGAAGAGGGCTGCTTCCGAAGACTTGGAAACGGGGGTGCCGAAGCAAGGGAAGAAAACTTCACCAAAGGGCCCTGCACCGAAGGGCGTTTTTACCGCACCGTGCCCGCTAACGGGCCAGCCCTCCACCGAGCTGTAAGTTTAATAAATAAGAAGCTTATCTCTTTTTTCTACAAGGGTAATAATCGGGACCTATTTTTTTTTGCAGTCCGGCTAGCAGTTTGTCTCAACAGGGTTCGTCCTCAGGGGATCTTCTTTTGGAGATGATGGAGAGTGAAACCCCACCTACCTCTCCGCCCCGTGAGGCAGGCGACCCTGAGGTATCGTCATGGAGGAGTCCAGATCCGATGGGGCCGGAAGCTAACACTTCGGCCGCCCGAAGCCCAGCGCGTTCGGCTCCTGTGGCGGACAATGAAAAGGGTCCGGAGGAGTCCGGTGTCCTGCTGAACACGATGACGGGCCTTCTGGAGTCAGCTGCTCTCTAGGAGGATCATCGTACACTAATGGGTACGGTGTTGGAGAAAATCTCCTCCGCCACGAGCGAGTTAAATGAAGCTTTTAGGAGCTTGCTCAGAGGCTTTGAGGTAAGCAGCAAAATACGCCGTTTTTGGTTCCACCGCATGCGATAGATGTGCTCTGTATAGATAGTAGCCCTTGAGACTGTGGTTGCCAACCGATGGCGGCAAACAGAGGATCACAATCCCCTGTAATCATTGCACTTGTGTTGATGTGCTGGTTGCTAAGGATCCGGCGATAGACTGGAATATTGAGCTTGCCGAATTAAGGTGACAAATTGATGTGGTAGATACCAACGTCACGCTTATAAATAAGCGGATTGATGAGTCACAGAGTATGTGCTTGTTTTCCTTATTTGCTTTAAGAGATAGTAAGGAGTTTGTAATAACAATATGATGCGATGTGGCTGCAGGCGGAGCTGCTGCCATTGAGGCCCTGAGAGCGGAGCTTGCCCTAGCCAAGGAACAAGACCGGGTTAGCAATGCGGCTGCTCTAAAGGCAGCCGAAGAATTGGAAGCCAAACAGGCCGCTCGTCTCCGAAGCGAAGAGAAGGTAGCCGAGATGGTTATGGAGCTGAGGGACGCCGCCGGCCGGTATGAGCTTCTCGAAAAGGAGAATCAGACAAAGGCGGCCAACCTGAAGAAGGCGCTGGATTCGGCTAAGGAGACGCGCTCTCAGATTAGAGACACACGGGAGGAACTTCGACAAGCCGGAGAAATCGCGGCTGGAAATCCTTATTTGTTGCAGATGAAGTTTTTAGATCCAAAGTATGCTCCGTTGGATAAGCTGTGGAGCACCGTAGATGAGTATGCGGACTTGGCGAAGAGTGTGGCTGATGCGACCAAGTTATTCAAGGATCATGAAGATAACAAAATGGAGAGGCTGTTCTGGTCGCAATTTAGTGCCCCAGCGCGCTCCTTACCCTTGAGTGAGAAGATTTCCGCTATAGCCGAGCTCCATAGGCTGTCAGGCCTTGCAATGAGGTCTGTAATAGACCATCTGTGGCCGAAGGAGCCGAAGCCGGACAGTTACTTTCGTTTGGTGCAACAATTATTTGGCGCCAGAGCGCAAATAGATGCCGAGAAGAGGGCAGCATGCATAGAGGGTGCGCGGATGGCCCTTGCCCATGTGAAGACATATTGGGCGGACATGGAGGCCACCAGTATTGCGACCCGGGGTCCAGCAGGAAGCCAAGACCCAACCGAGCACTATTTTGAGCAGGTCATAGAAGGTGCCCGTAAGATAGAGGCTCAGTGCTCGAAGGATGTCATGTTTGAGTGACGATTCGATTAATTGTAAACAGTTATGTGTTTAATTATAGAGGCTGTTTTTTATACTTTTGCCTGAAAGTATTACCATGTCTCCTTCGTGGCTGTGTATGTATACATATAACGTGAAAGTTAGCAGTCGTTGGCTTTAGCCCCCACGCATATAATGCGGGGGTGTTTGAAAAAAAAGGCGTAAACACACTTGATCCAACGTCTTGGTCCATTAAGGAGGTGATCGCACGTCGAACCAGGCAACCAGACTATATAGCTGTAGCACTTTTCACTTAGCCATAGGAGTTTGAAAGGTGGGGCTACTATGTAGCCCCTGGTACTTCCGTGAGCGTCCGTATATGGTGCGCGTACTTGACCGGGAAGCTGACCCTTCATTAATGCGGAGGAATCCTATAGATTCCATTGAGTCCTCGAGTGGTTGATCAGTCTCGCGCTGTATCATGACAGTCAGTTTTCGGCTCTCTCTACTGAGGTGCTCATCCGGAATAACCAGGGCACAATCGCAGTAGTTCTCCTTTGGCCGCCTTAGCCGATAGAATGGAACGTAAGGCAGCAAACCCAGGAGCCGGGCTAACCCAACATTTGACCAAAGACATGATTCGGAGCTGATGCATATAAGGCCAAACTCGTGACGCCGAACACTCCCGAAGGTATTCGGACTTTGTAACATATATTTGGCTGAATAACGCCCTTGACCATGTAATTCCAGGTACGTGCATTGATCTGTCGTGGCAAAAAGCCTATAATGCCAGTATCCCTTATAGGTGTATGAAATACCTATGGGATGTCAAAAAACAAAAGACAGTAAAGAATGTTTACGCAGGGGCTTAATCTAAAGAGAAACCTATGAACGGGGCCCTGCTGCACGTCTGCGCCTTTGTCTCTGTTGTGCCGTATCCTGGAAGGGTGTCGCACTGGTAGTGTCTGTAGGAACGAAAACTCATGAAAGGAGAAAGAGTAAGTTTGCGTAAAGTTAGCTATGCTTGATGGATGTTCGAGGTATTTGCCTATTAATGAGGCGAGCCGAATTGTGGGCTTTGTTACATGTTGTGCAACCCCTCGTATTGTTTATGGGGACACATGTACAACACCCAGCTCAGGTTTATTCGAGCTATTGTGAAAAATGGTGTATTGGACTCATCTAACCGTGTCTGTGGTCTCGACCGGTCATGCGTTCCGGTGGGAGAGGCCGCCTAGAGTCCGGCAGCGGGAACTGCCGCATATTGCTCTGTGTTTCCGCTAACCATGATGACGCCGCGTGGACCAGGCATCTTGAGTTTAAGGCAGGCGTAGTTCGGTATTGCGTTAAAGCAAGCGAAGGCCATTCTTCCAAGCAATGCATGATAATCGCTGCTGAAGGGGGCGATGTTGAAGAGTAGGTTCTCGCTTCTGAAGTTGTCGGGAGAACCGAATGTCACTTCTAATACGAGGGAGCCCCAGCAGTGGGCTACCACGCCTGGAATCACTCCATTGAAGGTGGCGTTATTTTGACTTATTCTGGATGGGTCTACCCCCATCTTGCTGATGGTGTCTTGATATATCAGAATAAGAGTACTGCCGCCGTCCATTAGGACGCGAGTAAGATGGTATCCATCAATTATTGGGTCGAGCACCAAGGCAGCCGATCTTTAGTGCCTAATACTAGTCGGGTAGTCCCTGTGATCAAAAGTTATTGGGCAAGTTGGCCAGGGATTGAATTGAGGGGCTATGAACTCTGCGTGAGTTACGTGTACCATGTTTACTGTTTTGAATTCCGGTGGGAATTTTTTCTGGTCCCTGGTGGTCGGCTAGTGAGGCTCATCCTCGTCTTCGCTTGGTGATTCCCTTCCCTTGTGTTCTGTGTTTAACTTGTCGGCCCGCTTGAAAACCCAACATTCTCTGTGGGTATGATTTGCAAGTTTGTCGGAAGTGACATGAATTTGGCACAATCTGTCCAGGACTTTGTTTAGGCCGGATGGTTCCTCTTTACTGCCCTTAAATGGCTTCTTTCCTTGACCAGGTCGAAAGCCCCTGAATCCGGCGTTGACCGCCGTGTTGTCCAGACTATCATCATTCCGACGTTTGTGCTTAGTGCGTCGTGGCTTCTCGTTGCCATCTCGGATTTAGGATGTGCCTGGGTCGCTGGTGCCTCTACGGGCCAACCAGCTGTCCTCGCCCGCACAAAATCGGGTCATGAGGCTTGTTAAGGCTGCCATCGTTCTCGGCTTTTCTTGGCCGAGGTGTATGGCAAGCCACTCGTCTCAGATACTGTGTTGGAAGGCCGCTAAGGCTTCGGCATCCGGACAGTCGACAATTTGATTCTTCTTAGTGAGGAATCTGTTCCAAAGCTTGCGGGCCGACTCTCCGAGCTGTTGTATTATGTGACTTAAATCGTCAGCATGTGGAGGCCGGACGTAGGTTCCTTGAAAGTTGGCCCTGGAAGCGTTCTCAAGTTCCTCCCAACTTCCAATTGAGTTTTCGGGGAGGCTTTTCAGCCAATGACGAGCTGGTCCTTTTAACTTGAGGGGGAGGTATTCGATGGCGTGGAGGTCATCCCCACGAGCCATGTGTATGTGAAGGATAAAATCTTCAATCCAGACCCTAGGGTCTATCGTTCCGTCGTATGACTCTATATTCACGGATTTGAATCCCTGTGGAAATTCATGATTCAGCACCTCATCACTGAAGCACAAGGGGTGCACATCCCCTCTGTATCTGGCCGTGTCACGGCATGCCGTCGGCTGTTGTTGCTCCCGGTGTTGATTCCGGACAGGTATTCGATCAGTATGATCGTTGTGGTGACCATAATCCCGCGTCGGAGCACGTCCTCTGGACCCATAGATGGATCTGGTCGCACTGGCCTTTTTGTCCAGGAGCTCTCGTAAATCGTGTGCGGTATCAGTGGCTGCTCTATCGCGACCGTGAGGTGGTTGGTCCGGCTGAGTAGCCGTGTTGTTTTTTGGCCGAACGGGCGCTGCGGCTACCTCGTCGAGTTCGGATAGCAGTTTGCGCTTTGGGTAGCTCTTTGTGTGGCGATCGTCGCCACATTTCCCTTCGGAGTCCAGCACCTTGTTCCATCTTTGGTTGAGCGTATCCTGCGCGGCCTTGAGCCTTTGCTTCTGCTTCTTCAGGCTCCGCGCTGTGGCTAGGAGTGTTCTGCAGAGGTTATCTTGTTCCGAACGTTCTTCCGGGATGATGAACGCATTGTCAACCGGACTGTTCTGCTCTTTCGAGGTAGTATGATGAGTTCGGCCCTCTGGATTTCTGTGATCGGGCGCCTGCTCCGGGTTGTGTTCGGCGTGACCTGGCTTATCCTGCTCCATCGTTGGGTCCCTATGGTCGTTGTTGCCTTCGGAGCCAACCGGAGTGTCATCCTGTTTTAGGTTGTTATCGCTATTTTTACTGTGACTGGACTTGAGGCGGCGCCTGCATCGTTGTTTTTGCTTTTGTCCGGGGATTTATCCTCTGTTGTGTTCTTTTTGTCACCATTGTCTTCTCGTGTCCACCATATAGACGTCGTATGATGAAGTGGCAGTCCAGCACCCCGTGGGCTGTGGTTCCCGATCGTCCCCTGTATCGACGTCCATACCGTCGATGCTATTGGGGTCGAAGTTAAGTATGTCTGTTAGGTCATCGACAGTGGCTACAAAGTGGGTGGTGGGTGGGTAGCGATTTTCTTCATCCTCCGTATCCCACACGGGCCGGACATAGTTCGGCTAGGAGTCTCCTAACAAAGAGAGAGACCTTAATGAATTTAGCACGTCTCCGAAGGGTGAGTGCTGAAAGATAACCGCGACAGCGAACTCCATAACCGAAGCACAGTTAGATTCGATGGGCACGGATGCACGCGGTCCAGAACACACTACCAGAGATGAGTCCGGGGGTCCGGAGGTACAGATTTCCTGAGGAGAGGAGTCTGTGTTCGGCTCCAACGCTGATGAGTGTGCGGCCTTTGGGGCGGGGTCCACCCACCCGTCCTCAGAAGGCACGACCTGCTCTGGAATGAAGTCCTGAGCTGTAGCAGGTGCGATGTTCTGAATACTGTCCAACTGCAGATCTAGGTCATGCATGTCGTGATTGTTCGGCGCTCCTGACACGGTCCTGAATCCGTCGAAGATCAAGTCTCCGTGGATGTCGGCAGTGTAGTTTAGGTTTCCAAACCTGACCTGATGGCCAGGGGCGTAGCTATCGATCTGCTCCAGATGGACAAGCGAGTTGGCCCGCAGTGCAAAGCCGCCGAACACGAAGATCTGTCTAGGGAGAAAAGTCTCACCCAGGACGGCATTGTTGAAGGTTGGAGAAGCCATCGAGCCTTATAGCGATGGCACAGAGGAACTTTCAATGAAAGCACCAATGTCGGTGTCAAAACCGGCGGATCTCGGGTAGGGAGTCCCGAACTGTGCATCTAGGGCTAATGGTAACAGGTGGCTGGGGACACGATGTTTACCCAGGTTCGGGCCCTCTCGATGGAGGTAATACCCTACTTCCTGCTTGATTGATCTTGATGATATGAGTATTACAAGAGTTGGTCTACCACGAGATCAGAGAGGCTAAACCCTAGAAGCTAGCCTATGGTATGATTGTTGTTATGTCCTACGGACTAAACCCTCTGGTATATAGATACCAGAGGGGGCTAGGGTTACACAGAGTCGGTTTACAGAGAAGGAGATCTACATCCGAATCGCTAAACTTGCCTTCCACGCCAAGGAGAGTCCCATCCGGACACGGGAGGAAGTCTTTTATCTTGTATCTTCATAGTCCAACAGTCCGGCCAAAGTATATAGTCCGGCTGTCCGGATACCCCATTATCCAAGACTCCCTCAGCGCCCCCACCCTCGTGGGCCCCTCGTGGCTCCCGTGACCGACTTCCTTCACCTATATATACTCATGTACCCTAAAAACATCCAGGAGCACCATGAAACCCTATTTCCACCGCCGCAACCTTCTGTACCTGTGAGATCCCATCTTGGGGCCTTTTCCGGTGCTCTGTTGGAGGGGGAATTGATCATGGAGGGCTTCTACATCAACACCATAGCCTCTCCGATGAAGTGTGAGTAGTTTACTACTGACCTTCGGGTCCATAATTACTAGCTAGATGGCTTCTTCTCTCTCTTTGGATCTCAATACAAAGTTCTCCTAGATCTTCTTGGAGATCTATTTGATGTAATTCTTTTTGCGGTGTGTTTGTCGAGATCCGATGAGTTGTGGGTTTATGATCAAGATTATCTATGAACAATATTTGAATCTCCTGTAAATTCTTTTATGTATGATTTGTTATCTTTCCAAGTCTCTTCGAATTATCAGTTTGGTTTGGCCTACTAGATTGATCTGTCTTGCAATGGGAGAAGTGCTTAGCTTTGGGTTCAATCTTGCGGTGTCCTTTCCCAGTGACAGCAGGGGCAGCAAGCACTTATTGTATTGTTGCCATCGAGGATAAAAAGATGGGGTTTATATCATATTGCTTGAGTTTATCCCTCTACATCATGTCATCTTGCCTAATGCGTTACTTTGTTCTTCTGAACTTAATACTCTAGATGCATGCTGGATAGCGGTCGATGTGTGGAGTAATAGTAGTAGATGCATAATCGTTTCGATCTACTTGTCGCGGACGTGATGCCTTTATACATGATCATGCCTAGATACTCTCATAACTATGCACTTTTCTATCAATTGCTCGATAGTAATTTGTTCACCGACCGTAATACTTATGCTATCTTGAGAGAAGCCACTAGTGAAACCTATTCCCCCCGAGTCTATTTTCCATCATATAAGTTTCCGATCTACTTTATTTTGCAATCTTTACTTTCCAATCTATATCATAAAAATACCCAAAATATTTATCTTATTATCTCTATCAAATCTCACTTTTGCAGGTGGCCGTGAAGGAATTGACAACCCCTTTATCGCGTTGGTTGCAAGGTTCTTATTTGTTTGTGTAAGTACGAGGGATTTGCGTGCAGCCTCCTACTGGATTGATACCTTGGTTCTCAAAAATAGAGGGAAATACTTACGCTACTTTGCTGCATCACGCTTTCCTCTTCAAGGGAAAACCAACGCATGCTCAAGAGGTAGCAGAGATGCCCATCAATAGATATCAATGTGAGTGAGTAGGGATTGCCATGCAACGGATCCACTAGAGCTATAAGTGTATGAAAGGTCAAAAAGAAAGACTAAGTGGGTGTGCATCCAACTTGCTTGCTCATGAAGACCTAGGGAAATTTTAGGAAGCCCATCGTTGGAATATACAAGTCAAATTCTATAACGAAAAATTCCCACTAGTATATGAAAGTGATAAAATAGGAGACTCTCTATAATGAAGATCATGGTGCTACTTTGAAGCACAAGTGTGGAAAAAGGATAGTAAAATTGCCCCTTCTATCTTTTTCTCTCATTTTTTTCTTTGGCTTCTTTGGCCTTTTTTTATTTTGTCTTCTTTGGCCTCTTTTTTTTATTTCCTCACATGGGGCAATGTTCTAATAATGATGATCATCACACTTATATTTACTTACAACTCCAAAATTATAACTCGATACTTAGAACAAAAATATGACTCTATGTGAATGCCTCCGGTGGTGTATTGGGATGTGCAATGAATCAAGAGTGACATGTATGAAAGAATTATGAAAGGTGGCTTTGCCACAAATACGATGTCAACTACATGATCATGCAAAGCAATATGACCATGATGAAGCGTGTCATATTAAACGGAACGGTGGAAAGTTGCATGGCAATATATCTCGGAATGGCTATGGAAATGCCATAATAGGTAGGTATGGTGTCTATTTTGAGGAAGGTATATGGTGGGTGTATGGTACCGGCGAAAGTTGTGCAACACAAGAGAGGATTGCAATGGTGGAAAGGTGAGAGTGCCTATAATCCATGGACTCGACATTAGTCATAAAGAACTCACATACTTATTGGAAAAATATATTAGTCATCGAAACCAAGCACTAGCGCATGCTCCTAGGGGAAGGGTTGGTAGGAGTTAACCATCGCGCGATCCCGTCCTCCACACAAAGGATGACAATCAAAAAATATCGCATGCTCCAAGTTTGTTACATAACGGTTCACCATACATGCATGCTACGGGAATCACAAACCTCAACACAAGAATTTCTCAAATTCACAATTACTCCACTATCATGACTCTAATATCATCATCTTCATATCTCAAAACAATCATGAGGAATCAAACTTCTCATAGTATTCAATGCACTTTATATGAAAGTTTTTATTATATCCCTCTTGGATGCCTATCATATTAGGACTAAATTTATAACCAAAGCAAATTACCTTTCTATTTAGAGACTCTCAAAATAATATAAGTCAAGCATGAGAGTTCATCAATTTCTATAAAATAAAACCACCGTCGTGCTCTAATAAGATATTAGTGAAGTACTAGAGCAAAATTGCATAGCTCAAAAGATATAAGTGAAGCACATAGAGTATTCTAATAAATCACGATTCATGCGTGTCCCTCTCAAAATATGTGTACAGCAAGGATGATTGTGGCAAACTAAAAAGCAAAGACTCAAATCATACAAGACGCTCCAAGCAAAACACATATCATGTGGTGAATAAAAATATAGCCTCAAGTAAAGTTACCGATATACGAAGACGAAAGAGGGGATGCCTTTCGGGGCATCCCCAAGCTTAGGCTCTTGGTCGTCCTTGAATATTACCTTGGAGTGCCTTGGGCATCCCCAAGATTAGGCTCTTGCCACGCCTTATTCTACGGTCCATCAATTTCCTTACCCAAAACTTTAAAACTTCACAACACAAAACTCAACAGGAAATCTTATAAGCTCTGTTAGTATAAGAAAATAAATCACCACTTTATGGTACTATTGTGAACTCATTCTTTTTTATATTGGTGTAATATCTACTGTATTCCAACTTTTCCATGGTTCATACCCCCGATACTACCCATAGATTCATCAAAATAAGCAAACAACACATAGAAAACAGAATCTATCAAAAACAGAACAATCTGTAGCAATCTGTAACTCTTAAATACTTTTGTTACTCCAAAAATTCTGAACAATTAGGACAACCTGGGAAATTTGTGTACCAATCTCATAACAAAAAGAATCAGATCAAAAGCGCGCTTCGGTGAATTATGAAAATTATTTTTGTGGGCGCAAAAGTTTTTGTTTCTCAGCAGGATCAAAACAACTATCATTGTAAGCTATCCCAAAGGTCTTACTTGGCACAAACACTAATTAAAAAACCACATCTAACCAGAGACTAGATGACTTATTCAAAGAAAAACAGGAACAAAAAGCAAAGAACAAAAATAAAATTGGGTTGCCTCCCAACAAGCACTTTTCTTTAAAGCCTTTTAGCCGGGCATTGATAATTTTGATGATGCTCACAAGAAAGACAAGATTTTAAGCAGAAATAGAGCATCATAAAACACGTGACAAACACATCTAAGTCTAACATACTTCCTATGCATAGGCATTTTATAAGAAAACAAATTATCAAGGCAAGCAGAAACTAGCATATGCAAGGAAGAAGAAAGAGACGATAGCAATCTCAGCATGAAGAGAGGTAATTTAGTAACATGAAAATTTCTACAACCATATTTTCCTCTCTCATAATAATTACATGTAGGATCATAAGCAAATTCAACAATATAGCTATCACATAACATATAATCAACACGATCCACATGCATGCGAAGTTGACACACTTCCAAAATAGTGGGATTAACATTAACTAAAGTCATGACCTCTCCAAACCCACTTTTATCAAAAATTTCAAGAGATTGAACATTCTACAAATACGTGGGATTTAAAGTTGACACTCTTCCAAACCCACTTTCAATATTATTGCAGGCACTATTATCAATCTCATAGTCATCATGTGGCTTAAATAAATTTTCAAGATCATAAGAAGAATCACCCCAATCATGATCATTGCAACAAGTAATGGATACAGCCTTTGTTGGAAAAGGCAGTGCCTAGGAGGCGCTTACGCACGCCTAGGCGCTAGGTAATGGCCAAACGCCTCGCCTAGGGCATAAATGGAGGTATAGGCAGCGCAAGCAAGGAATTTCCTACCCATGTAAGAAATCATGCCACATACTGCACTGATTTGCCAAACGGGTTATACTTCAATGGCAGTAGATGGTAATTAACTTATTTATATGCCATAAAATAATATCAACACCCATATAATAATCACAAATAAACTACAAGTAAAAACTATATTATCTCCTAGGCCGTGCCTAGGGTGCTTAGGCACCGCCTAGGCACTAGGCGAAGGCCAACCACCTTGCTTATGCCTACTGCTTTTTCCAACCTTGATACAGCAAAACTAGCATCCCCAAGCTTAGGGTTTTGCATATCATTAACACAATTAACATTAATTGAATTTATAATAACATCATTGCAATCATACTTTTCATCCAAATATCTATCGTGAATCACTTCATAAAGCACTTCATCACAATTTTCAGATTCATAGATTTCAAGCAAAACCTCATAAAGATAATCTAGTGCACTCAAATCACTAGAACTTGGTTCATCGTAATTGGATCTCTTAAAAAGATTAGCAAGTGGATGAGGATCCATAACTTTTTAGTAATCAAAGATGCAAGCAAAAATAAGGCACATGGTAACACAAACAAACAAATGATCGAACGGAAGGAAGGCGAATAAAAGGGCAAAGAAAAGGGCAAATCTTTTCGAAAATAATTTAAGAAGTGGGGGGAGGAAATGAGAGGCGAATGATGAATAATGTAATGCAAGAGATGAGACTTTATGATGGGTACTTGGTATGTCTTGACTTGGCGTAGAACTCCTCGGCAACGGCGCCAGAAATTCTTTCTACTACTTCTTGAGCTTGCTTTGGTTTTTCCCTTGAAGAGGAAAGGGTGATGCAGCAAAGTAGAGATAAGTATTTCCCTCAGTTTCAGAACCAAGGTATCAATCCAGTAGGAGACACCACACAAATCACAAAATACCTGCACAAACAATCAAACAACTTGCACCCAACGCGATAAAGGGGTTGTCAATCCCTTCATGGTTACATGCAAAAGTGAGATCTGATAGAGATAGATAAACGATAAAGTAAATATTTTTGGTATTTTTGGTTTATAGATCGGAAAGTAAAAAGATTGCAAGAATAGCATATCGGAAACTTACATGATGGAAAATAGACCCGGGGCCATAGGTTTCACTAGAGGCTTCTATAAAGATAGAAAATAATACGGTGGGTCAACTAATTACTGCCGAGCAATTGATAGAATAGTGCAAAGTTATGATGATATCTAAGGCAATGATCATGAATATAGGCATCACGTCCGTGTCAAGTAGACCGATTGCTGCCTACATCTACTACTATTACTCCACACATCGACCGCTATCCATCATGCATCTAGAGTATTAAGTTCATAAAGAATGAAGTAATGCATTAAGTAAGATGACATTATGTAGAGGAATTAACTCAAGAAATATGATGAAAACCCCATCTTTTTATCCTCGATGGCAATAATATAATACGTGCCTTACTGCCCTACTGTCACTGGGAAAGGACAACGCAAGATTGAACCCAAAGCTAAACACTTCTCCCATTGCAAGAAAAACCAATCTAGTTGGCCAAACCAAACCGATAGGTCGAAGAGACTTGCAAAGATGCACATAAGAATTCAGAGAAGATTCAAATAATATCCATAGACAAGCTGATCATAAATCCACAATTCATCGGATCTCGGCAAACACACCGCAAAAAAGTATTACATCGAATAGATCTCCAAGAACATCGAGGAGAACATGGTATTGAGAATCAAAGAAGGAGAAGAAGCCATATAGCTACTAGATATGGACCCATAGGTCTGTGGTAATCTACTCACGCCTCATCGGAAGGGCAATGGTGTTGATGTAGAAGTTCTCCGTGATCGAATCCCCCTCCGATAGGACGTGGGAAATAGGGAAAAACAGGAACTGGCACTGGGCTCTAGGTTAATAGGTTAGTCCCAAAAATAATATAAAATAGCATATTAATGCATATAAAACATCCAAAATAGATAATATAATAGCATGGAACAATAAAAAATTATAGATATGTTGGCGACGTATCAAGTTCTTGTACCTATTACTCTTGAGAGCTGCACACTCTCTAGATGGATAGGTTTTGGCTCGAGCATTGAAGAGCTGTTGTCTTCACTGAGCTAGATCTTGAGCAACAAAGAGTGATTGTTGTTCATGAAGGTCAACCGAAGGTTTGGAGATCGGCGACAAGGATCTACCACGAGTGAAATCAGCCTAAGTCTGATCAGCTATGCATTAAGGGAGAATAGGGTGAAGAGAGTTTATCTTCCATGTTAAGTCACAGCCCCTCCAACCAGACGTATCCCTTTCGCAGAAGGGTGAGCTGGTCTACCAAATTTCTCTGTTGCCATCGAGCACCACTGGTTATATTTTCTTCACTGCATTACTTTCGGTAGTCATTATGTGTGTTCTGTGATGATATATATCTGATCTGTTACCCTCTGATGCTTATCCTTCAATCTATCTCTCGCAGAGTTCATTGTCTTTCGTAGTCCTTATTGTTGTTCTTCGTAATTATTCATCATAGCTCTTATATAGCCTTGCTTCATGTTTTTAGTTCTGTTGGCATGTTGCATCACCATCGTCATCATCAAACCTGTTGTATCCTATGCTCGAACCATTATTGCAACTTATCTTGAAGAATTTGTTCCTCAGTAGCAAGCTTCATTATACTCGTATCTATCGATCATTATTTCTATTGCTGTGTTTGGGATCAATTTCAACACTTACGAAAGAAATTTTAAATCTCCCATTCACCCCCCTCTAGTCAATATATGCTCGGTCCTAACAATTGGTATCAAAGCAGGTTCTCCATGTCTTTGCTTATTAAAGGCCTAATGTCCTTAGAGTTTTGAGTATATTGTATGCAGGTAGATCCTTGCACTCTGAAAGATTTCCTATCTTTGATGGAAATGACTATCTGTACTGGAAGGAACGGATGAGAATCAGAACTCAAGCAATTGATCCAGAACTGTGGCAGATTGTGGAAAACGGACACACTGTTCAGCACCATGATGCTCCATATTCTCAGGACAAAGCTATGACGCGATCGGATGCACAAGAGAAAGATATTATCTATGCAAGTATATCAAAGAACATTTTCATTCGGTTCCGAAATCTTGACACTGGAAAGCAAATTTGGGATGCCATAAAAAATGTTCACGAAGAGTTCATCTCCAGAACAGACTCTCACACTCAAATGCTTCGTTCCATGTTTGCTGGTTTCAGAAGTCTTTGAAAAGAGAGTGTTATGGAACTCATTATTCGACTGACAAATATTTTTGAAAGATTTCATCAACGAGGAGTACCTGACATCACCGATAAAGATGTGGTGAACAAGCTACTGTGTGCACTTGATAAAACCTTCGATCCTATAGTAGCCGAAATCAAACAAAGACCAGACTATGAAGAACTTCACTATGTCAAGGTCATGACACTGCTATCTGAAGGAAATATGCCCTAGAGGCAATAATAAAGTTGTTATTTGATATTTCCTTATTCATGATAAATGTTTATTATTCATGTTAGAATTGTATTAACCAGAAACTTGATACATGTGTGAATACATAGACAAAACACCGTGTCCTTAGTATGCCTCTACTTGACTAGCTCGTTAATCTAAGATGGTTAAGTTTCCTAGCCATGGACATGTGTTGTCATTTGATGAAAAGGATCACATCATTAGGAGAATGATGTTATGGACAAGACCCATCTGTTAGCTTAGCATAATGATTGTTCCGTTTTATTGCTACTGCTTTCTTCATGTCAAATATATATTCCTTCGACTATGAGATTATGCAACTCTTGGACACCGGAGGAATGCCTTATGTTCTATCAAACGTCACAACGTAACTGGGTGATTATAAAGATGCTGTACAGGTATCTCCGAAGGTGTTTGTTGGGTTGGCATAGATCAAGATTAGGATTTGTCACTCCGAGTATCGGAGAGGTATCTCTAGGCCCTCTCGGTAATGCACATCATATGAAGCCTTGCAAGCAATGTTACTAATGAGTTAGCTATAGGATGATGCATTATGAAACAAGTAAAGAGACTTTCCTGTAATGAGATTGAACTCGGTATGAAGATACCGACGATCGAATCTCGGGCAAGTAACATACTGATGACAAAGGGAATAAACGTATGTTGACATAGCGGTTCGACCAATAAAGATCTTCGTAGAATATGTGGGAACCAATATGAGCATCCAGGTTCCGCTATTGGTTATTGACCATAGAGGTGTCTCAGTCATGTCTACATAGTTTTGGAACCCGTAGGGTCCGCACGCTTAATGTTCGATAACGATATGTATTATATGAGTTATTTGTTTTGGTGGCCGAAGGTTGTTCGGAGTCCTGGATGAGATCACGGACATGATGAGGAGTCTAGAAATGGTCTAGATGTAAAGATTGATATACTGGAAGGTGGTATTCGGACAACGAAAGTGTTCCGGAATAAATCGGGTACATATCAGAGTACCGGGGTTACCGGAACCCCCCGGGGAAAGATATGGGCGATATGGGCCATAGGAGGGAGGTACACCAGCCTACAAGGGGGTGGTGCGCCCCACACCAGGGAGGAGTCCGAATTAGACAAGGCAAGGGGAGGCGCCCCCTTTCCTTCTTCTTCTCCCTCTCCTTCCCCCTTTCCCCCTTCGGTAAAAGGAAGGGGGGATCCTACTAGGAGCCCAAGTGGGACTCCTCCCACTTGGGGCATGCCTAGTGTCGGTGTCAAAACCGGCGGATCTCGGGTAGGGGGTCCCGAACTATGCGTCTAGGCGGATGGTAACAGGAGACAAGTGACACGATGTTTTACCCAGGTTCGGGCCCTCTTAATGGAGGTAAAACCCTACGTCCTGCTTGATTGATATTGATGATGTTGGTATTACAAGAGTAGATCTACCACGAGATCAAGGAGGCTAAACCCTAGAAGCTAGCCTATGGTATGATTGTTGTTTGTCCTACGGACTAAAGCCATCCAGTTTATATAGACACCGGAGAGGGCTAGGGTTACACAGAGTCGGTTACAATGGTAGGAGATCTACATATCCGTATCGCCAAGCTTGTCTTCCACGCCAAGGAAAGTCCCATCCGGACACGGGACGAAGTCTTCAATCTTGTATCTTCATAGTCTTGGAGTCCGACCGATGATGATAGTTCGGCTATCCGGACACCCCCTAGTCCAGGACTTCCTCAGTAGCCCCTGAACCAGGCTTCAATGACGTCGAGTCCGGCGCGTATGTTGTCTCCGGCGTTTGCAAGGCGTGTTCTCCTCCATGTTCCATGTGTTAGCCGAATAGTGTCCGGTTTCTTCATAAATGTTGCGCTCCTTGGCTTCCACGTCCAATAATGACCCTCTTCCACGTGTTGCATGAATGCGAAAAGTCAGGGTATTTTTACGTTTTACCCCCCTAGCTGCGCGAATAAGCCTCCTATAAGAGAGGCGTGGATCCAGATCCAAATCACACCATCCTCCTTCCGCAAGTACTCATCAAAGCGCATCTGACAAGAATCCATTTCAACATGGATAGTCGATGCGACTCCTCTTCTCGCGCTCCCAGTCCTCAGCCAGGAGATTGGAGGTGATGCTCAGTCCCGCATAGCGAGTTAGTGACGCTCCAAGCAGAGGGATACCTTCCCCCAGCCTTTATGGTTCCGGTTCGAGCCGGACTGGCCACCTACAAGGGTGGGAAGCAGGCGGAGAGCATCCCCAATCCCTCCAAAGGAGAGCGGGTATGCTTCGTCCCTTACTTAATAAGGGGACTCGGATTTCCCATACATCCGTTTCTCCAGGGGCTCCTGGAGTTCTACGGACTCCAACTTCACCACCTCACACCTGCCTCCATTTTGCATATCGCGGGCTCTGTAGCTGTTTGCAAGCTATTCTTGGGCATCGAGCCCCATTTTGCGCTGTGGAAGAGACTGTTTTGCCTTGTACCCCGTTCTCACGAGGGGTCGATATATCAAGTGGGCGGAGCCGAAATATGGCGCATCGCTGGGACCGGATATCTATCCGAAACCCCGAAGAAGGCGTCCGAAGACTGGCCTTCAGAGTGGTTCTATATGGAAGACGCCCCGCTATCGGATCCAATTCGGATCGGCCTCCCGGAGTTTAGCAGCGCTCCTCTAAAGAAACACCTGAGTTGGCGCCCGCGGAGCCCTCAACTGGAAGATGATAGGAGCGTCCATTATCTGATGGGCCGGATACGGTTACTGGCCCATTCCGGATTAACCATGATTGGAGTCATGGCCACATGCATTATGCGAGGGGTGCAGCCGCTCCAATATAGGGGCTACCCCATGTGGGATTTCAACGGGGAGAATGACGCCACCCGTCATGGCCGCAAGGGGCCGGGATCGGCCGCCGATCTGGTGAAGATCCTATCCGTCTTGTACAAGGGGGAGAAGGAGGACTTCCTCCGCACGAGTCCATTGAATGGATTCTCCATGAATAACCCTCGGAGCTGGGTAAGCGGATGTTTATGTATCTGATCCGCGCTTTCAAAGACAAGTGTCTTACTTTATGATTTCGACGCAGGAACTGCGCCGGGATGTGGAGGGCATAGAAAGCCCAACTCCATAACTCGAGGATCCGGGAAGATCCCTTGATCCGGCCGCTGAAGAGGATCCGGACATAACGGTGGAACTTATTGATGGGGTGTTCCACCAGCTCAGGATAGACAATGCTCTAGTCGCCATTACAGCTGACTACCCCGGTTTATCCCCGGCTTCCCAAGTGAGTACGACCGAAGTCCTGACACCGTTACCTTTTTAATGCTTATTTCTGACCACCGTGTGCCAACGGTGCTTCGCAGGAGGTGCCTTTACGGCGGGAAGCCGAGCCCGCGTCGACCGACCAACCAAGGTCAGTACGGCCCAGCAGGCAGAAGAGGAGTGCGGCGCGAATCGAAACGTCGCTGCAAATGTATGGTGCACCATTGTCCTTAAAGGGAAAGACTCCTGGGAGGTATATTAATGCTCGTGATTCTTCCAGGAGAAAGAGTGCTCGCCGGACTGAGTCCGAAGAGGTTGCCAACTGAGCCTCCGCCAGCCAAGCTCCAATGCCTGGTCCGGAGAGGGAGGCGAGCGCAAGGCGCGAGCCGGAGGCTCCTCCAACGGAGGATGCCGACAGGTTGTCCGCCACCAGGTCTGAGGTGGAGAGCGCCATGAATCAAAGGCGTCGTCGAACAGTTCTTCGTGACGCGTGTTTCTCCCCAGAGGCGTTGAATGCCTTTAATGCGGGAGACGCGCACCTCCGTGCTTCTCAAGATGGTTTAACCAGAGCCACGGAGCAGTATGTAAAAGACATACGGGTGAGGAGTTTTAATAGTTATATATGCTAGTAGCCTCCGAGACTTAAAATAGTTAAACTAACTGATTTAAGGATCATTTGTTATGCAGGATCTAACAGAGAAGAATACCCACCTGTCCTAGGAGCTTCAAGAATGCAAGGCCCAACTTGAGGCTGCACTAGCCGCTGCCGGGGGAGCCACAGAGACCCCCTCTGGTAATTCATATTTCAAAAAGAGAAATACTTTATGAAGTGCGACATGTGTATAATCTGACAATAATATTGCAGAGGGTGTCGGACTAGATCCGGACAAGCAACATCTGCTGCGCCAGCTGAAGGCCGGCGAGAAGGTGCTTATGAGGGTGCAGCAGGAGAGGAACAAACTCCAAGATGCCAACACCTAGCTGGGCGAAGAACTAAAAGATGTTCGGGTCCAGCTGTCTAACTCTGTAAAGGAGAATCAGCGGCTTCGTCGCGGCATTTATAGTAAGTGCTTCAGCAAACTCTTTTGAAAAGAAGAATTCGGCGAGGAAGTCGATTGACAGAAATATGTCTGTAGGTGTGCTCACGGGTCGTCCGGCGGAGGAGATGCCTGGTTCCACGAGAGACATTCTTCCCGAGCTGCTACAACTCCATGAACGTGTTCGGCCTGCAATGAGCGGCGTCGTTCAGGCCTTATGGCCTTCCGTCTCCCTACCTGAGGGTCTTGGAGGGTTTGTTGAGAAGCTTCAGGGAGTGCGGCGGCGTCTGCGTCTGTGGAAGATATCATCCTGCCGTCAAGGCACCAGGGAGGCCTGGGCCATGCTGAAGACGCGGTACCCGAAGTCTGATCCAAACCACATGGCCGAGGTCGGACCTGCGGGGCCTGATGGGAAGGAGATCCCTGTGAGCCTGATGTACGACCAAGTAGAGTTGGCCGCGAAATATTCCCAACAGGACTGTAAATTAGACAGCCTGTTAGATGGGATTGAAGAGGAGTACAATCAGTCAATATTACGATGTAATTTAAAATGACATGTAAAATGCCTTCTAGCCGGATTGTAGATCGTTTGTCTTTGCGGATCTTTTCGCTTCAACCTCGGGACCCAACAGTCCGGAGTGTGTCCGAATACCCACAGTTATAAAAAAAATGGGGCATGCATGGAGACAAGGCGTAGGGGTCATAAGTGCTTTATCAGACAAGTGCCCAACTAGCTATGTTATATTACATGGTTAGTAAGAAACATCTTCCAGGGAGAATAGTTCCGTTAGGGGTTCCTTTCCCTGGGAGGCATGCCCTAAAGTGCATGACCAGACTGCGAAAAGAGCAGAAAAAGCATCTGGGGGCAAATAAATGAATAAGTAATAAATCATCTTTCAGGTCACCGACCGAATATTCCCTTAAGAACGCTAGCCTTCGGCTTCACCCAGTCTGAGCTACACATCCGGCTGACCCGGCAGTAACAATCGCAGAGGTGCTCCCTTTACCTCCTAGCCGAACAAACGGGAACGTAGGGGTAAGCATAGGAGCCAGGCAACCCGGCTTGGCCAAAACTTAAGTCATATCGATGCATATAATGGTGAGTAAAAGGTACATGCGGAAGTATGACACATGTGTTGGGCATGAAGCCCATATAGATAAGCTTCTGTTAAAGAAGCCCCCGGGTATAACGAGTGCGAGTAGCACATCGAGTGAGTGCGAACAAAGCGCAGATCAGCCCTCAAGAGGCTTGTACTGAAAGAGGGAGGAAAAAGGAGGGAAAACAAAGACAGCTAAAAAATATGAAAGGTGGACGAAGGAAGGAGACGAACTCTGAGTCCGGCGCTAGGCGTAGAATCTTCGGAGACGGGCTGCGTTCCATGGGTTTGGCTCGAGTCGGTTGTTAGATGCATTGCGTAGATGGTATGCACCGCCGGTAAGGACTTGGTCGATGATGAAGGGACCTTCCCGCTTGGGCTTAAGTTTGTCCTTTTTCTTGTCTGGCAGGCGTAGAACTAGCTCGCCAACGTTGTAAGTTTTGGCCCGTACTTCTCTTCTTTGATATCTTCGAGCCTGCTGCTGATAGAATGCGGAACGGGATTTTGCCACGTCGCGTTCCTCCTCTAAGGCGTCCAAACTATCCTGCCGATCCAACTCGGCTTCTCTTTCTTCGTACATGCGCACGCGAGGTGAGTCATGAATTATATCGCAGGGCAAAACTGCCTCGGCGCCGTATACCATAAAAATGGTGTGAATCCGGTAGTGCGGTTTGGCGTGGTCCGTAGCCCCCAGAGTACGGAGTCGAGCTCCTCTACCCAGTGCGTGTTAGATTCTGTGAGGGACCGCACTAATCTGGGTTTAATGCCGCTCATGATTAGGCCATTTGCTTGTTCCACTTGACAGTTAGTTTGAGGGTGGTAGACTGAAGCGTAGTCGAGCTTGATGCCCATGTTTTTGCACCAGAGTTTAACCTCGTCAGCCGTGAAATTCGTGCCGTTATCAGTGATGATGCTGTGGGGGATGCCAAAACGGTGTACTACCCCGGATATGAAGTCTATCATAGGTCCAGATTCTGCCGTTTTAACCGGCTTGGCCTCTATCCATTTGGTGAAATTGTCCACCATGACCAATAAGTATTTGTGCTTGTGGGTTCCCCCTTTAAGGGGTCCAACCATGTCAAGCCCCCAGACCGCGAACGGCCAAGTGATGGGTATAGTTTTGAGGGCGGTGGGTGGCATGTGGCTTTGATTAGCAAAGAGCTGGCAACCAACGCATTGTTGGACTAATTCCTGAGCATCTGCCCGGGCTGTCGGCCAATAGAATCATGTACGGAAGGCCTTGCCTACAAGGGCCTGGGCTGCAGCGTGGTGCCCGCCGAGTCCGTCGTGAATTTCAGCCAGGAGATTTCGCCCTTCCTCTTTGGAGATACACCTTTGAAGGACTCCGGTTGTACTTTTCTTATAAAGTTCTCCCTCATGGACCTTGTAGGCTTTAGATCGCCGAACTATGCAGCGGGCTCATTTTGGTCTTCGGGAAGTTCCTGCCTGATTACGTAGGCTAGGAATGGTTCCGTCCATGGGGCAATTACTGCCATTATTTCGGGAGCTGAAGGTGTTATTTCATTGGCCGAGCCACCGATTGTGTCAGAATGTTCTAGGTTGGGTGGTGCAGTTGGTTCCGGGTTGTTATTTCCGGGCTCCTCTTCCCATAATACGGATGGCTTAAAGAGCCGTTCCAGGAAGATGTTTGGAGGGACGGCGTCGCGTTTTGCGCCGATGCGTGCCAACACGTCTGCTGCCTGGTTATTATCCCGGGCTACATGGTGGAATTCGAGTCCTTTGAACCGTGCTGACATTTTTAGGACGACATTATGGTAGGCTGCCATTTTCGGATCCTTGGCGTCAAAGTCTCCATTTACTTGGGATATTGCGAGGTTTGAATCCCCGCGCACCTCTAGGCATTGAATACCCATGGAGATTGCCATCCGGAGGCCATGTAGAAGGGCCTCGTATTCGGCTGTATTGTTGGAGTCCGTGTACATTATTTGAAGTATGTATTGGACTTTGTCTCCGGTTGGGGACGTCAAGACGACGCCAGCCCCCAAGCCAGCCAACATTTTGGAGCCGTCGAAATGCATGATCCAATTGGAATATGCGCTGTACTCTTTAGGGAGTTCGGCCTCGGTACATTCAGCGATGAAGTCAGCCAAAACTTGCGACTTGATAGCTCACCGTGGTTTGTAGGTTATGTCAAACGGTAAGAGCTCAATGGCCCATTTGGCAATCCTGCCCGTCGCGTCGCGATTATTTATAATATCATTGAGAGGTACTTCGGAGGCCACCATTATGGAACACTCTTGAAAGTAGTGTCGCAGCTTCCGGGATGCCATGAACACCGTGTACGCTATCTTTTGATAATGTGGGTACCGGGACATGCATGGAGTTAAGACAGTGGATACGTAGTACACTGGTTTTTGAAGAGGGAATTTTTGCCCTTCTGTTTCTCGTTCGACGACGAGTACGGCGCTGACAACTTGATGTGTTGCCGCGATATATAATAACATAGGTTCGCCCAAGTTGGGCGCGGCTAGGACCGGATTTGTTGCCAATATGGCCTTAATTTCTTTGAGTCCGACCATGGCAGCATCCGTCCATTCAAAGTGTTCGGTGCGCCGGAGGAGGCGATAGAGGGGCAGCGCCTTTTCTCCCAAACGGGAGATGAAGCGGCTTAGAGTCGCCACGAATCCCGTCAATTTTTTTATTTGTTTGAAGTCTTTTGGGATATTCAATTGTGACAGAGCCCGGATCTTGGCTGGGTTTGCTTCAATTCCTCTACCGGATACAATGAAGCCCAAGAGCTTTCCGGCTGGTACGCCGAAAACACATTTTTCCGGGTTGAGCTTAATGTCGTACGCTCGGAGGCTGTCGAATGTAAGCCTCAAATCGTCTATTAGAGTTTCGACGTGTTTGGTCTTAACGACCACATCATCTACGTATGCCTCCACTGTTTTGCCTATCTGGGTGGCCAGACATGTCTGAATCATGCGCTGATATGTTGCGCCGGCGTTTTTGAGTCCGAAGGGCATTGTGTTGAAGCAGAATGGTCCGTATGGAGTAATGAATGCCGTTGCGGCCTGGTCTTTTTCCGCCATCTTGATTTGATGGTATCCGGAGTATGCGTCAAGGAAGCATAATGAATCGTGCCCTGCGGTGGCGTCGATGATTTGGTCGATGCGAGGGAGAGGGAAAGGGTCCTTTGGGCAGGCCTTGTTAAGGTCTTTGAAATTGACACAAAGGCGCCAGGATTTGTCCTTCTTTGGTACCATTACCAGGTTGGCTAGCCAATCCGGATGTTTTATATCTCTGATGAATCCGGCTTCTAAGAGTTTGGCTAGCTCCTCTTCCATTGCCTGTCTTTTGGGTTCGGAAAATCGCCGAAGAGCCTGTTTGACTGGCTTGAATCCTTTTAGGATATTTAGGCTGTGTTCTGCCAGCCTGCTTGGGATTCCTGGCATGTCTGAAGGGTGCCAGGCAAAAATGTCCCAATTTTCCCGAAGGAATTCTCGTAGTGCGGCTTCTACATCAGGATGTAATTGTGCCCCGATGGAGGCCGTCTTTGTAGGGTCCGTTGGATGGACCTGGAATTTGACTATTTCGTCTGCTGGTTTAAAAGAGGTGGACTTAGACCTCTTATCGAGTATCACATCGTCCCTATCCACCGTTGAGCGCAGCGCAGTGAGTTCCTCTGCCGCTAGGGCTTCGGATAGTGCCTCTAGGGCCAGTGCGGCTGTCTTATTTTCAGCGCGGAGTGCTATATCTGGATCACTGACAAGAGTGATTATTCCATTGGGCCCGGGCATTTTGAGCTTCATGTACCCGTAATGGGGTATAGCTTGGAAGGTTGTTAATGCCTCTCGCCCTAACAAGGCGTGATATCCGCTGCCGAATGGGGCCACTTGGAACGTGACCTCTTTGGACCTGTAATTATCCGGCGAGCCGAACACTACGTCTAGTGTGATTTTTCCTGTGCAGCATACTTCTCGACTAGGGATTATTCCTCTGAAGGTTGTGCTGCTTCGCTCAATGCGGCTCCAGTCAATTTCCATTTTTTGGAGGGTTTCCTCGTAGATGAGGTTTAATCCGCTGCCGCCATCCATGAGTACCTTGGTAAGACGAAAGTCGTCCACTATCGGACTGAGGACCAATGCGGCTGGTGCTCGAGCTGTTCAGAATTTAGGTTCGTCGCTGGCATTGAAGGTGATAGCCGTGTCGCTCCATGGATTTGTTGTTGCTACTTGGTAGACTTCGGCGAGGCTGCGGATTGTTCGTTTCCGCATGTTTTTTGATGCGAAAGTCTCGAAGACTGTCAATACCGTACTGGTACTGTTGGGCTGGTTGCCCGGGGCTAGAAAGCCTTCGCCACTTTTGGCCACCTACTGTAATATCCAACATGCTCGAAGGCTATGTGTTGGAGTGGCGCCCTCCGTACTGTGGATTTTACAGGGTCCGTTGAGCCATCCCTCCAGTACGGTTCCGTGCCCTTTAGGGGGTTTTTGCTTTTTGGTTTTTAACCCAGGTGCTTGAGTATGACGCACCCTTTTATTTTGAACTAGGGTTGTATTCAGGGCCGGATTGTCCCAAAATCTGGTTTCGGTTTTCCAGGCACTCTCCATCGCACAGTATTTTTGTACTATGGTCGCCAGATCGGCGAAGCGTGTAACTTCGCGACGACTTATGGCGTTCATGATTCCCTTGTCCGTGCAATTGTTGCAGAAAATTGAAATTGCGCTTTCCTCAAGGCAGTCTTTTATCCTGTCCATGACCAGGAGGAATCTAGCCCAATAGTGATGTACTTTTTCATCGGGCTCTTGCCGTATTTGAGATAGATCGCTTATGTTTGGGTGGGCGGGCGTAATTAAATTTGGAACCCCGCCCGATCTGAGGCTCAAAGGCTGAGAAGTTTTCGGATTTGGAAGCTTGGATTGCTGGATGTTGTCGAACAAATCTGGTCCGATGCCTGACTTCAGGTTCAGTACTTGATTGACATCCGTCCCTCCCGGGAATCCGGCATGAAGGGATCGGGAATCAGAACATAACTGGTCTTTAACATAGGGGAAGAACCGTCGCGTTGTTCCTCTACCACGACAACGTGGTGGGTAGCCTAGGGAGAGTTAATTTCTCTCAAATCGGTTTTAAGCCCAATCAGATCGTAGTCCGTGGCGACTCCCAGGGCGGCGATGCGATCCAAGAGCTCATTTACGGAGGAGAGCTCCATCGGATCTAGCTGCTCGGCGAATTCCAAGTTGACGTGAAGATCGCTTTTGATGACTCGAGAGGTCATTGTCCGAGCGGCGGCTGAACAGGCTTTCATAAGAAAACCGCCTAGCCGGATAGTTTGGCCGAGGGCCAAAGCTCCCTTGACGATGGCGCCGTCTTTAAAGACGGGAAAAGGCATCCCTCCTGACTGCGACGGCACAGAGGAACTCTCAATGAAAGCACCAATGTCGGTGTCAAAACCGGCGGATCCCGGGTAGGGGGTCCCGAACTGTGCGTCTAGGCGGATGGTAACAGGAGACAAGGGACACGATGTTTTACCCAGGTTCGGGCCCTCTTAATGGAGGTAAAACCCTACGTCCTGCTTGATTGATATTGATGATGTGGGTATTAGAAGAGTAGATCTACCACGAGATCAAGGAGGCTAAACCCTAGAAGCTAGCCTATGGTATGATTGTTGTTCGTCCTACGGACTAAAGCCATCCGGTTTATATAGACACCGGAGAGGGCTAGGGTTACACAGAGTTGGTTACAATGGTAGGAGATCTACATATCCGTATCGCCAAGCTTGTATTCCACGCCAAGGAAAGTCCCATCCGAACACGGGACGAAGTCTTCAATCTTGTATCTTCATAGTCTTGGATGTCCGGCCGATGATGATAGTTCGGCTATCCGGACACCCCCTAGTCCAGGACTCCCTCACCTAGGGTCGGCCTCCTCTCCCTTCCTCCTTTATATATGGGGGGCACCCCTATAAGAAACATCAATTGCTCCAAGCCATGTGGGGCGCCCCCCTCCACAATTTACACCTCCTGTCATATTCTTGCGGTGCTTAGGCGAAGCCCTGCGCGGATCAAATCACCATCACTGTCACCACGACGTCGTGCTGACGGAACTCATCTACTTCCTCGACCCTCTGCTGTATCAAGAGCTCGAGGGACATCATCACGCTGAATGTGTGCAGAACTCGAAGGTGTCATACGTTCGGTACTCGATTGGTCAGAATGAGAAGATGTTCAACTACATCAACCGTGTTAAGTGAATGCTTCCGCTTTCGGTCTACGAGGGTACGTGGACACACTCTCCCCCTCCCGTTGCTATGAATCTCCTAGATAGATCTTGCATGAGCGTAGGAATTGTTTTGAAATTGCATGCTACATTTCCCAACAGTGGCATCCGAGCCAGGTCTACGCATAGATGATATGCACGAGTAGAACACAAAGAGTTGTTGGCGGTGATCGTCATACTGCTTACCACCAATGTCTTATTTTAATTCGGCGGTATTGTTGGATGAAACGGCCCGGACCAACCTTACATGACCACGTTCATGAGACCGGTTCCACCGACAGACATGCAACTAGTTTTGCATAAAGGAGGCTGACAGGTGTCTGTTTCTCCAACTTTAGTTGAATCGAATTTGACTATGGCTGGTCCTTGTGAAGGTTAAAATAGAAAACTTGATAAATCACCGTTGTGGTTTTGTGCCATAGGTAAGAAAGATTCTTGCTAGCAGCCCGTAGCAGCCACGTAAAACTTGCAACAACAAAGTAGAGGACGTCTAACTTGTTTTTGCAGGGCATGTTGTGATGTGATATGGTCAAGACATGATGTGATATACGTTGTTGTATGAGATGATCATATTTTGTAGAAGTTATCGGCAACTGGCATGAGCCTTATGGTTGTCGCTTTATTGTATGAAATACAAACCCCATGTAATTGCTTTACTTTATCACTAAGCGGTAGCGATAGTCGTAGAAGCAATAGTTGGCGAGACGATCACGGCGCTACGATGGAGATCAAGGTATCAAGCCAGTGACGATGGAGATCATGACGTTGCTTTGGTGATGAAGATCAAAAGCACAAGATGATGATGGCCATATCATGTCACATATTTTGATTGCATGTGATGTTTATCTTTTATGCATCTTACTTTGTTTAGTATGGCGGTAGCTTTAGAAGATGATCCCTTAACTAAATTTCAAGGTATAAGTGTTCTCCCCGAGTATGCATCGTTGTGAAAGTTCTTCGTGCTGAGACACCACATGATGATCGGGTGTGATAGGCTCTACGTTCAAATACAACGGGTGCAAGCCAGTTTTGCACATGCGGAATACTCGGGTTAAACTTGACGAGCCTAGCATGTACAGACATGGCCTCGGAACACTGGAGACCGAAAGGTCAAACGTGAATAATATAGTGGATATGATCAACATAGAGATGTTCACCATTTATGACTACTCCATCTCACGTGATGATCGGACATGGTTTAGTTGATTTGGATCACGTATCATTTACATGACTTGAGGGATGTCTATCTTAGTGGGAGTTCTTAAGTAATTTGATTAATTGAACTTAATTTATTATGAACTTAGTCCTGATAGTTTTTGCATATCTATGTTTTAGATCAATGGCCCATGCTACCGTTCCCTTGAATTTTAATGCGCTCCTACAGAAAGCTAAGTTGAAAGATGATGGTAGCAACTACACAGACTGGGTCCGTAACTTGAGGATTATCCTCATTGTTGCACAGAAGAATTATGTCCTTGATGCACTGCTAGGTGTACCACCCGCCCCAGCAACTGCAGACATTGTGAATGCCTGGCAGTCGCGTGTTGATGACTACTTGTTAGTTCAGTGTGTCATGCTTTACGGCTTAGAATCGGGACTTCAAAGATGTTTTGAATGTCATGGACCATATGAGATGTTCCAGGAATTGAAGTTAATATTTCAAGCAAATGCCCGAGTTGAGATATATGAAGTTTCCAACAAGTTCTATAGCTGCAAGATGGAGGAGAGCAGTTCTGTTAGTGAGCTCATACTCAGAATGTCTGGGTACCATAATCACTTGACTCAGCTGGGAGTTAATCTTACAGATGATTGTGTCATTGACAGAGTTCTTAAATCACTGCCACCAAGCTACAAAGGGTTTGTGATGAACTACAATATGCAAGGGATGGAAAAGTCTATTCTCGAGCTCTTTGCAATGCTAAAGGTTGTGGAGGTAGAAATCAAGAAGGAGCATCAAGTGTTGATGGCTAACAAGACCACTAGTTTCAAGAAGAAGGGCAAGGGTAAGAAGGGGAACTTCAAGAAGAATGGCAAGCAAGTTATCACTCCAGGGAAGAAACCCAAAGCTGGACCCAAGCTTGAAACTGAGTGCTTCTACTGCAAAGGGGCTAGTCACTGGAAGCGGAACTGCCCCAAGTATTTGGCAGATAAGAAGGATGGCAAAGTGAACAAAGGTATATTTGATATACATGTTATTGATGTGTACCTTACTAATTCTCGTAGTAGTGCCTGGGTATTTGATACCCGTTTGATTGCTCATATTTGTAACTCGAAACAGGGACTACGGATTAAACGAAGATTGGCTAAGGACGAGTTGACGATGCGTGTCGGGAATGGTTCCAAGGTCGATGTGATCGTTGTTGACACGCTACCTCTACATCTACCTTCAGGATTAGCTTTAGACCTGAATACTTGTTATTTGGTGCCACCGTTGAGCATGAACATTATATCTGGACCTTGTTTAGTGCGAGAAGGTTATTCATTTAAATCAGAGAATAATGGTTTTTCTATTTATATGAGTAATATCTTTTATGCTCATGCACCCTTGAAGAGTGGTCTATTTCTGTTGAATCTTGATTGTGGTGATACACATATTCATAATATTGATGCTAAAAGATCCAAAGTTGATAATGATAGTGCAACTTATTTGTGGCACTGCCATTTGGGTCATTTCGATATAAAGTGCATGAAGAAACTCCATAAATATGGACTTTTGGAATCACTTGATTATGAATCGTTTGATACTTGTGAATCGTGCCTTATGGGCAAGATGACTAAAACTCCATTCTACGGAACAACGGAACGACCGAATGACTTATTGGAAATAATATATACCGATGTATGCGGTCCAATGAGTGTTGAGGCTCATGGTGGGTATCGTTATTTTCTGACCTTCACAGATGATTTGAGCATATATGGGTGTATCTACTTAATGAAACACAAGTGAAACATTTCAAAAGTTCAAAGAATTTCAGAGTGAAGTGGAGAATCATCATAATAAGAAAATAAAGTTTCTATGATCTGATCATGGAGGAGAATATTTAAGTTATGAGTTTGGCCTTCATTTGAAAAAATGTGGAATAGTTTCACAGCTCATGCAACCTCGAACACCACAGTGTAATGGTGTGTCCGAACGTCGTAACCGCACTTTATTATATATGGTGCGATCTATGATGTCTCTTACTGATTTACTACTATTGTTTTGGGGGTATGCATTAGAGACAGCTGCATTCACGTTAAACAGGGCACCGTCAAAATCCGTTGAGACGACACTGTATGAACTATGATTTGCCAATAAACCTAAGTTGTCGTTTTTTAAAGTTTGGGGATGCGATTCTTATGTCAAAAAGCTTCAGCCCGATAAGCTCGAACCCAAATCAGAGAAGTGCGTCTTCATAGGATACCCTAAGGAAACAATTTGGTACACCTTCTACCATAGATCCGAAGGCAAGATCTTTGTTGCCAAGAATGGAGCCTTTCTAGAGAAGGAGTTTCTCTCAAAAGAAGTGAGTGGGAGGAAAGTAGAACTTGATGAGGTAATTGTACCTTCTCTCAATTTGGAAAGTAGCTCATGTAACAAATCCGTTCCCGTGATGCATACACCAACTGGAGAGAAAGCTAATGATAATGATCATGAAACTTTAGATCAAGTTGCTACAGAACCTCGTAGGTCAACCAGAGCATGATCGCACCAGAGTGGTACGGTAATCCTGTTCTGGAAGTCATGTTACTTGACCATGACGAACCTACGAACTATGAAGAAGCTATGATGGGCCCAGATTCCGATAAATGGCTTGAGGCCATGAAATCTGAGATAGGATCCATGTATGAGAACAAAGTGTGGACTTTGGTGGATTCGCCCGATGATCGGTGACCCATAGAGAATAAATGGATCTTCAAGAAGAAGACTGACGCTGATGGTAATGTTACCATCTATAAAGCCTGACTTGTCGGAAAAGGTTTTCAACAAGTTCAAGGAGTTGACTACGATGAGACTTTCTCACCCGTAGCGGTACTTAAGTCTGTCAGAATCATGTTAGCAATTACCGCATTTTATGATTATGAAATCTGGCAAATGGATGTCAAACTGCATTCCTTATTGGATTTATTTAAGAAGAGTTGTATATGATGCAACTAGAAGGTTTTGTCGATCCTAAAGGTGCTAACAAAGTGTGTAAGCTCCATCGATCCATCTATGGACTGGTGCAAGCATCTCGGAGTTGGAATATATGCTTTGATGAGGTGATCAAAGCATATGGTTTTATATAGACTTTTGGAGAAGACTGTATTTACTAGAAAGTGAGTGGGGGCTCTATAGAATTTCTGATATTATATGTGGATGACATATTGTTGATTGGAAATGATGTAGAATTTCTGGATAGTATAAAAGGATACTTTAATAAAAGTTTTTCAATGGAAGACCTCGGTGAAGCTACTTATATATTGGGCATCAAGATCTATAGAGATAGATCAAGATGCTTGATAGGACTTTTACAAAGCACATACGATAAAGTTTTGAAGAAGTTCAAAATAGATCAATGAAACAAAGGGTTCTTGCCTGTATTACAAGGTGTGAAGTTGAGTCAGACTCAATTCCCGACCACTTCAGAAGATAGAGAGAAAATGAAAGTCGTTTCCTATGCCTCAGCCATAGGTTCTATCATGTATGCTATGCTGTGTACCAGACGTGATGTTCGCCTTGCTATAAGTATAGCAGGGAGGTACCAAAGTAACCTAGGAGTGGATCACTGGACAGCGGTCAAGAACATCCTAAAGTACCTGAAAAGCACTAGGGATATGTTTCTCGTTTATGGAGGTGACAAAGAGCTTGTCGTAAATGGTTATGTCGATGCAAGCTTTTACACTGATCCGGATGACTCTAAGTCACAAACTGGATATGTATTTATATTGAATGGTGGAGCTATCAGATGGTGCAGTTCCAAGAAGAGCGTCATGGCGGGATTTACGTGTGAAGCGGAGTACATAGCTGCTTCGGAAGCAGCTAATGAAGGAGTTTTAAATGAAGTGGGATACCTAGTGCATCGGGTCCAATGAAAATCTTTTGTGACAATACTGGAGCAATTGCCTTGGTGAAGGAATCCAGATTTCACAAAAAGACCAAACACATCAAGAGACACTTCAACTCCATCCGAGATGTGGTCAAGGAGGGAGACATAGAGATTTGCAAAATACATACGGATCTGAATGTGGCAGACCCATTGACTAATCCTCTTCCACGAGCAAAATATGATCAGCACCAAGGCTCCATGACTGTTAGAATCATTACAATGTAATCTAGATTATTGACTCTAGTGCAAGTGGGAGACTGAAGGAAATATGCCCTAGAGGAAATAATAAAGTTGTTATTTTATATTTCCTTATTCATGATAAATGTTTATTATTCATGCTAGAATTGTATTAACCAGAAACTTGATACATGTGTGCATACATAAGGAATACACCGTGTCCCTAGTATGCCTCTACTAGACTAGCTCATTGATCAAAGATGGTTAAGTTTCCTAGCCATGGACATGTTTTTTCATTTGATGAATGGGATCACATCTCACATCATTAGGAGAATGATGTGATGGACAAGACACATCCTTTAGCATAGCATAATGATCGTTCAGTTTTATTGCTACTGCTAATTTCTTCATGTCAAATACATATTCCTCCGACTATGAGATTATGAAACTCCCGGACATTGGAGGAATGCCTTGTGTGCTATCAAACGTCAGAATTTAACTGGCTGATTATAAAGATGCTCTATAGATATCTCTGAAAGTGTTTGTTGTGTTGGCATAGATCAAGATTAGGATTTGTCACTCCGAGAATTGGAGAGGTATCTCTGGGCCCTCTCGGTAATGCACATCATATGAAGCCTTGGAAGCAATGTGACTAATGAGTTAGTTGCGGGATGATGCACTACAAAAAAAAGACACATCCGTGACATTTTGGGCCGAACGATTTTTTTCCTCATAGATATGATACTTCTATGACGATAATTGTGATAAAACCCGGTATCATCATAGATGTGGTGGGCTCCTACTTCTATGACAGAAAATGGGCTTTTCGTCTTGGGCAGGCCGAAGACGCAGCTGCATGATATTCTTTGGGCCATCCATGACGGAAAAAATCGTGGTAGAAGCGACGGCGAGGAAAATTTCGGGGAGTTACCGGTTACGGTGGGTGGTCGGGGGCCGAGCGATGCGTGTTTCTCTCGTACACGTACGTGCGTGTGTGCGAGGCGTTGGTTGTAACTGAACCCGAGCGAGGCGTTGGGCTGTAACTGAACCCGAGTGATTGCACTGCAGGCTACGCGTTACTGAACCCGAGCGATCGATCGATGGCTGTTAACTGAACCCAATCGAGCGATTCCTTCGCTACTGCTGCTAACTGAAGCCGATCGATACTGCCTCTCTGG
>NC_041386.1:671332794-671337093 GCF_002162155.2 Triticum dicoccoides | reverse complement strand
ACGGTGGGAGTGGATGAACAGGACCCGCGGCGTTGCCTCTGGATGAACAGGACCCCGATCGATCGAGCCGGTTAGGGCTGCATGAACAGGACCCCGTGGAGGGCTGGATGAACAGGACGACCCCCTGGAGGGCTGGATGAACAGTAGACGGTGGAGGGGTGGATGAACAATAGCCCGTGGAGGGGTGGTTGAACAGGAGCCCGTGGAGAGGGGTGGTTGAACAGTAGCCGGTGGAGTAGCGCGCGGTGGAGGCTGGATGAACAGGAGCCCATGGATGAATAGTCACATGTGGAGGCTGGAGGAGGTCGACGGTGGATGAACAGTAGCCCATGGAGGCTGGAGGAGGTCGACGGTGGAGATGAACAGTATCCCGTGGAGTCCCGTTTTGCGGTATGCCACACCCCTCCCGATGAATAGGACCCACATTTCGACTGTAGCGCTCCAACACAAGTCCGTTTCGTCTGTTTTGCGGTACGCCACACACCACCCGATCAACAGGACCCCCGTTTCGACCGTAGCACTCCAACACAAGTCCGTTTTTTCCGTTTTGCGGTATTCCACACCCCTCCCGATCAACAGGACCCCCGTTTCGACCGTAGGAGGTCCGTTTCCTCCGTTTTGCGGTATGCCAGACCCTCCCAATGAACAAGATCCTATTTCGAATGTGGCCGGTTGAACACAAGGCCGTTTCCTCCATTCTGCAGTATCCCAGGCCTCGTTTCCATCGCCTGTTCCGTCCAAGCCCTCCCGATGAACACGACGACACATTCCGTTCCGACCCAGCCGGTTGGCTCCCCATGAATACGACGACGACGTTGTTTCTCCATTCCAACCCAGCCATGTACACGAGGCCTGGCCGTACGTATGCGCGAGTAGGCATTCGAGACCCCGCCCGTATGTACGTACGTGGCCGTATTTTCTTTCTTGCACCATGGCCGCTGTACGTACGTGTACATGCTATGTGCGCGCCTCTCTTACGACACGAGCGCACATCTAGTACGACGCGTGCGTGCCTCTACATCCACCAGTATGTACGTACATGTTCGCGACCAGAATGACAATCTGTCAGGACCCCGACTCAATGCCACATCGATCTAGCATGTAACACCTCATATCACTTTGCGGCCTCACGCACGGTATTCCCACGGGTGTCGCCTTACCTTTGCCCGGGACCGTTTGCGCCTTTTGGCACACGTATATGACAGTGTCGCTAGCATCCATATGATAAGGAGCCCGGGCTGACATGGCTAGTCGTAAACCCAAAGTGGCACAGACTTACAGGGACAGGCATCCATGACCCAACATCGAACGTGTCGGTCATCAGCGAGTGAATCCAGGCTGTAGCACTGGGCTAGCAGGACTCCGGTGAACCGGGCTGTAGCGGGCTAACAGGACTCTGGTATTCATCGCGTGACATTTCCCCGAAGGGAAAGACACAGGAACGAAGAAGGACACATGCCGGCCAGCCTATGTGTTCCGGAGCAGTAGCAAGCTACCATGGCTCAGTGAAACACTAGGAGACATTTCCCCGTAAGAGAGGCTACTAAAGATAAACAACTAGATGGTCAGATCCCACACATACCAAGCATTTCAAAACATACACACAATATGCTCGATATGTGCAAATACAACATGGCATCACAACATGACTCTATGACTCAAGTATTTATGCAATAGGCTCCGAGGAGCAAGATATTACAAACAGGGGTCTCACGACCCAACATTCAGAGCATACAAGTCAAAGCACAAGCGGAAGCTATCATGTCTGAGTACAGACATCTAGAAATGAAAAAGGCTGAGAAGCCTGACTATCTACCAGATCCTGTCGAGGGCACAAGATCGTAGCTGAGGTAACAAGCTAAACGTCGAAGTCCAAGCGGAACTACTAGTGAGACTGAAGTCTCTCTGCAAAAACATAAAATAGGCAAACGTGAGTACAAATGTACCCAGCAAGACTTACATCAGAACTAACTACATATGCATCATTATCAACAAAGAGGATGGTGGGGTTTAACTGCAGCAAGCCAGCTTTGACTCGGTGGATATCCTGAACTACGACTGCGAGTAACTCTTTTGAGGTGGCGCACACGAGTCCACATATTCACCATATCAATACACCACTATGGATCCGCTCCCGTCTCCCTACGAGAACGCCATCCATAGCACTCACGCTTATCTTGCGTATTTTAGAGTATCCACTTTCACTTGTCTATGAACTGATATAAGCAACCCAGAAGTCCTTTTCCGCGGACACGGCTATTCGAATAGATCATATTAACCCTGCAGGGGTGTACTTCTTCACACACGCTCTCACCACTTACCGCCGTTTACACGACATGTACTCGGCAACCTTCAAGCGGAAGCCCAACGTGGGTGTCGGCCACTGCCTGCCTAAACACTCAAGTCTCTAGTCCAGGTTTATCGCCTATTCGGGTTCCATCCATGAGGAGATCCGGCCGGAGTTACGCTCACAGCCCCAAACGATGTGAACAGGGTTCCCGAGATACCAAACGGGCATCCGGTACACCGTGCCACGTACCTACCGCATCACTGCCCACCCCTACGGTCAGCGCTGTCCATGGCCTCCAGTAGGCTACAAACACCAGAAACTACTTGCAACTCCTGGACAGAGGACAAGGGTGATTAAGAAGCCGAGAGGGTCCATTGGTTTCGGGCCCAATGCGTGGTAGTAGCTGAATCATGGATCACAAACACAGAACTCAGTTCCTGAGGACGGCTGCAATGAGACAACCCACCATGTACTCCTACATGGCCTCTCACCGCTACCTTTACCAAATCGTGTTCACACACTTAGCTCACACACAGTAGGACATGTTCACACGTCTCTGATTCATCCCCGATGAATCAGACCTGACTCAACTCTAAGCAGTAGCAGGCATGACAAACAAACATGAATGAGTAGGCACAACAGGGCTCAAACAACTCCTACTCATGCTAGTGGGTTTCATCTATTTACTGTGGAATGACAGGTCATGCAAAGGATAAAGGGGTTCAGCTACCGCAACAAGTAACAGATGAATCGATGTTGTCGTAATGCAGTAAAAGAGAGCAGGAGCGAGAGAGTGGGATTTTATCGGAATGAACAAGGGGGTTTTGCTTGCCTGGCACTTCTGAAGATAACATTGAGTCTTCATCAGTGTCAACGATCACATCATCGGTATCACGTCTATCGAGAGGGGACAAATACCGGCAACACAGAAAGGAACACAATCAATGCAATGCACAATATGATGCATGCTCATGACATGGCAATATGAATGTGTTTTGAGCTAATGCAACTAGCAATAGATTAAATGAAGTTGGTTTGAATATAAGATTCAAATTTAAACTCCATATGTGGTTATTTAATGCCATTTAATTGATTTGTGCTAAACAGCAGCTATAAGTTGTTCTAACATGCATGAAAATGGTACAGATGGATTCCTTGAATTTTTCTGATAATTTTTCATATATAAATTATTTAATTTGGAGTTACGGTTAATTTTCTATGAATTATTGAAGTTTAGGGCATTTTCTGGAATTTCCTGGATATTATTAAATCCAGAAAATACTTATTGCGTCAGTCCCACGTCACAGTGACGTCAGCAGGGTCAACTGGGCTGGCTCGGTCAAACCTGACGTGTGGGGGCCACACGTCAGTGACACAGGGCTAGTTAGTGTCAATGACAGGTGGGGCCGGGTCAAAGGCCACGTCAGCACGGTCAAAGCTGACGCGTGGGGCCACTGTGATTAATCTAAACTAACAGAAGTTTAAGTCGTGGTTAATTAAGGGCGTGGGGCCCAGCTGTCAGTGTCACAAGCGGTGGTTAGTGGCTAATTAAGCCAGCCCGTCACTGGCCACCGGAGTTCGGCCGGCGGCGACCCGGAACGCGGCGGGAGTTCACCGGGGTTGCGCTACGGGCAACGGCTGGACGCGCGAAGGGCACCAGAAGGTAGCCCGTGCCCGTGCGCATCTAGGGGGGCCAACGGGAGGTGCGGGGGTGGCCGGGGTTCGCCGGAGTGGAGCCCGAGGCGGCGCCGGAGTTCGGACCTCGGCGAAAACGGCGTTGTGGAGCACGGGCGAGTGAGGTAAAGCACTGCGCAGCCTCCTGGAGTCACCACGAGCTCGGTGAGATGCACGGGCGCGACCCGTTCGAGCTCAGGCCACGGCGGCGACATGGTCAGCGGCGGCCGGAGTTCGGCCGCGACGGGGCTATGGCCTAGAGCTCGCAAACGCGAGGGGAGAGAGAGGGGTTCTGCACGGAGGCTCACCGCGGAGCTGTAGGGAGGGTCAGTGGG
>NC_041386.1:671304770-671331056 GCF_002162155.2 Triticum dicoccoides | reverse complement strand
CCCAGTTAGTGCCGATGATAACACGTAGCGCTTGTGCGTGCTCTCAAGAACTTGAGCATTTCCACAATCATCAAGGTTTTATCAACATCCGTGTCAAGGGTGCCGACAGCACAACATACTACCATGATGAATAGCGATGGACGATGTTCATGCAAAGGAGGATAACACTTTCTCAGATTTCACCTTAGCGAGGCCAAGGGAACGAAATCTGGATGATCGACCGAGAGACATTTAGCACTCCGCTTCTAATGTTCTCCTTGATGTGCTAGTATAACCCATTCATAGATATGGTTTGATATCTAAAACATCAAGTAAAAGGTCGGACTTCGGGAACACAAAAATCCATAGGGGCAACTAGGGAGTAAATCCTACGAAATCCCTATGGGGAGGTGGCCAACTTCCTCAATCAAGATATTATAATAACAGGTCTTCCGGCTGGGTGTGTTGGCCACGACATCCACTTTACCGGTTATCGAGGGACCAATATTATAGTTCTTGGGAAATGTTCCAAACCATCATATCTGCCTGAGATTCAGATCTGGTTGGTGTCAGGATATCCCAGACTCATCAAGTCTAGAAAGAAAAAATGAAAGTTTGCAACACAAATCGACGAGATGACGTTGCGAGATTCTCGGGAAATGAACTACGATAGTAAGCTCCAAAACATGAGCTGGTTCTGCTACAAACATGTGAACACGTTGTCCTAGACAAAACATTATCACATGGTAGTCTTACAACAAAACACTACCGAGTTCAGGTGGGGAACCATAATCGAGGACATTGAAGTACTTGCATAAGGCATGCTCTTAAGAAGGAACTTCTTCTCCTTGAACAAATCAATCAGTGGCCTGGTGTGCTCGGAACACATATGGAATGAAGGTTGCAAGTCTCCAAACCATAGAATACTTCGCACATATGCATGACTGACTTGGGATGATCCCAGAGGAAGCAAAACTAACTTTCTCAAATTCACGGCGGCAACTTTCACCAAATGCACGTGTATAAGAGGAAGTCACTCCTTTCATCAAACAAATACTTCATGAGCTAGCATGAAGGAAATGCTTTTAAAAGTTTCCAACACTAACTTAATGTTCAGCAAAATTATGGAGGAGACAAGGATGTTGTCGATGGGCTCAACAATAATTCATCTGGGTTTCCTTTTAAAAGGAATTCCATAGTTAAGTGAACAAGTGATAGTATTGGTCAGGCCAAAGATGTAATGGTGTATGCTCGAGGGATCAACCACGAATAAGACAACATTACGAGCATCATTGGTACTGATTTGATTTGACGATAGCCCACCCTCAAATCAAAGGATTGATAAGACAATAGGTCCAGCAACTGATCACAGGGACCAATCGATGAAGATATCATCTTTCTTCAACACACACTACACAAGAATATCCCTTTGGAACGAACTAAATCAGGCAAGCGTTTATCTTCCAACCCTCCAAGTTGTTGTCTAGCTTAACCAACTAGCTCAGGGATATCTATCACAGATTCTTGGAGAAAGGGTGGTTCACAAGAAACCAACTTGATCACGAGCTCAACATAGCGGTCAGGTGACAACCTGGTAATACTTCCGAGAAGATCTTCGGAAATCACGAACCACCGATATGTTACTAAGCTCGAGAACAATCTCGCTTTTCAGGGCAAGACGATATGATCAATAGAGCAAGGATTTGAAATAATCCTAACTCATCGATCGAGGAGTGAACCAGGAGAATGGACTAGGTAGCACAATCAACCTTAGGGTGATGATTCAATAGTCAACTCGCTAAGGATGACGTTATTGTCCATTTAACTACCAAGCAACGTAGTTGCTTGGAGTATTGATTTCACACATCATGATTCACTTGTCGACATTCCGGTTACAATAACACAGAAACCGAGGAATGAACAATGATGGCAAGAAGTATCACTGTACCAAGAGTTCATAGGATGGGGTGCAATTCCTATAACAATCCCGATATAAAAGATGGTAATACTCCAAGGTAGAACAAAGCAAAAGCTGGATTGGCATTTGATCTGCGGAGCACAACTTCTTTGACCCAATCCTGGATATGGAAGAGGTACTGGAGTTTGTTTCTCCTAGTCATTCTGAATGGAATGGCTTGACGGACCACAAGAGTAATAGGCATCGATGAACGAATGCACACATAATCTTGACTATCAATTGATAGACGGGGGTCAGAAGACAACTAAAGAGGGACAACTCAAAGGAACATACGATTTTCTGAGTTGTGGATGCATGGTTTAGCATGTCGAACGAATTCAACATATTTCTTCCGGATAACCCATGCAGAAAGGTTGAGCTGGCAGAGTCACAATATAGCATGGAGAACTCCTAGAGGGCCTGTTGTGATCTTTTGATCCAACAAACTTCTGCCATAATGGTTCATGGTATTTGGAAGAACGATATACCACGGACCTCGAGGACTATCGCAAAGGTTACTAATATCCTAAAGGAACTAGCAAACACTATCAACATGAGGTAAGTAGAGTGAATCTCGGGTTCAAACCCAGGGATAGAATACCTACTACTAAATGGCATCACGGGATGCTTTCGATAATGACGGCCAGAGTCATCACACTGGAACATAAATCATGGCTAGACTACTAGATGATCCCCTAAGACACCTAGGGTCATAATAATTATTCCAACATAAAGGTCGAGGCAGTAGAATACCTCAACTCAACAATTAGTGTGATTGAGCTGGCATAAAGGAACATCGAAACCAGAGGGAAAGGATTTTGCAAATGCATCAGACTATTTAGAAACCTGGAATGACTCGGACAGCATAACGGCTGTAAATGCTCAGAAAAGATTTGAGACATTCACAAAATGGTGGCATAACCACTCAGAAGCACGATATCAAGGTTTCGAGATCAACAATTAACATACGGAAGTAGAAGAAACTGAACTCAAGCTTAAATCCAACAATCTTATAAGTCTACGGATTAGTAACACGTGATCCTGATAGAAAGAAGAGAAAGCCTAGTTCTTAATCCCCGTAGAAGAGAAGATGATGACTCAGATCAGAAGGCCATGAGGTATAAGGAGTAAAACGAGCCTTACGTTCCATCCCACAATCAATTCCCTTATATAACTAAAGAATTTCTCGACTCAACTTCGACCAATTTGGCTTGGTAATCCTACAGGCAGTCAAGCCCTGATACCAACGCTGTCAGGACCCCGACTCAATGCCACATCGATCTAGCATGTAACACCTCATATCACTTTGTGGCCTCACGCACGGTATTCCCACGGGTGTCGCCTTACCTTTGCCCGGGACCGTTTGCGCCTTTTGGCACACGTATATGACAGTGTCGCTAGCATCCATATGATAAGGAGCCCGGGCTGACATGGCTAGTCGTAAACCCAAAGTGGCACAGACTTACAGGGACAGGCATCCATGACCCAACATCGAACGTGTCGGTCATCAGCGAGTGAATCCAGGCTGTAGCACTGGGCTAGCAGGACTCCGGTGAACCGGGCTGTAGCGGGCTAACAGGACTCTGGTATTCATCGTGTGACATTTCCCCGAAGGGACAGACACAGGAACGAAGAAGGACACATGCCGGCCAGCCTAAGTGTTCCGGAGCAGTAGCAAGCTACCATGGCTCAGTGAAACACTAGGAGACATTTCCCCGTAAGAGAGGCTACTAAAGATAAACAACTAGATGGTCAGATCCCACACATACCAAGCATTTCAAAACATACACACAATATGCTCGATATGTGCAAATACAACATGGCATCACAACATGACTCTATGACTCAAGTATTTATGCAATAGGCTCCGAGGAGCAAGATATTACAAACAGGGGTCTCACGACCCAACATTCAGAGCATACAAGTCAAAGCACAAGCGGAAGCTATCATGTCTGAGTACAGACATCTAGAAATGAAAAAGGCTGAGAAGCCTGACTATCTACCAGATCCTGTCGAGGGCACAAGATCGTAGCTGAGGTAACAAGCTAAACGTCGAAGTCCAAGCGGAACTACTAGTGAGACTGAAGTCTCTCTGCAAAAACATAAAATAGGCAAACGTGAGTACAAATGTACCCAGCAAGACTTACATCAGAACTAACTACATATGCATCATTATCAACAAAGAGGATGGTGGGGTTTAACTGCAGCAAGCCAGCTTTGACTCGGTGGATATCCTGAACTACGACTGCGAGTAACTCTTTTGAGGTGGCGCACACGAGTCCACATATTCACCATATCAATACACCACTATGGATCCGCTCCCGTCTCCCTACGAGAACGCCATCCATAGCACTCACGCTTATCTTGCGTATTTTAGAGTATCCACTTTCACTTGTCTATGAACTGATATAAGCAACCCAGAAGTCCTTTTCCGCGGACACGGCTATTCGAATAGATCATATTAACCCTGCAGGGGTGTACTTCTTCACACACGCTCTCACCACTTACCGCCGTTTACACGACATGTACTCGGCAACCTTCAAGCGGAAGCCCAACGTGGGTGTCGGCCACTGCCTGCCTAAACACTCAAGTCTCTAGTCCAGGTTTATCGCCTATTCGGGTTCCATCCATGAGGAGATCCGGCCGGAGTTTCGCTCACAGCCCCAAACGATGTGAACAGGGTTCCCGAGATACCAAACGGGCATCCGGTACACCGTGCCACGTACCTACGCATCACAGCCCACCCCTACGGTCAGCGCTGTCCACGGCCTCCAGTAGGCTACAAACACCAGAAACTACTTGCAACTCCTGGACAGAGGACAAGGGTGATTAAGAAGCCGAGAGGGTCCATCGGTTTCGGGCCCAATGCGTGGTAGTAGCTGAATCATGGATCACAAACACAGAACTCAGTTCCTGAGGACGGCTGCAATGAGACAACCCACCATGTACTCCTACATGGCCTCTCACCGCTACCTTTACCAAATCGTGTTCACACACTTAGCTCACACACAGTAGGACATGTTCACACGTCTCTGATTCATCCCCGATGAATCAGACCTGACTCAACTCTAAGCAGTAGCAGGCATGACAAACAAACATGAATGAGTAGGCACAACAGGGCTCAAACAACTCCTACTCATGCTAGTGGGTTTCATCTATTTACTGTGGAATGACAGGTCATGGAAAGGATAAAGGGGTTCAGCTACCGCAGCAAGTAACAGATGAATCGATGTTGTCGTAATGCAGTAAAAGAGAGCAGGAGCGAGAGAGTGGGATTTTATCGGAATGAACAAGGGGGTTTTGCTTGCCTGGCACTTCTGAAGATAACATTGAGTCTTCATCAGTGTCAACGATCACATCATCGGTATCACGTCTATCGAGAGGGGACAAATACCGGCAACACAGAAAGGAACACAATCAATGCAATGCACAATATGATGCATGCTCATGACATGGCAATATGAATGTGTTTTGAGCTAATGCAACTAGCAATAGATTAAATGAAGTTGGTTTGAATATAAGATTCAAATTTAAACTCCATATGTGGTTATTTAATGCCATTTAATTGATTTGTGCTAAACAGCAGCTATAAGTTGTCCTAACATGCATGAAAATGGTACAGATGGATTCCTTGAATTTTTCTGATAATTTTTCATATATAAATTATTTAATTTGGAGTTACGGTTAATTTTCTATGAATTATTGAAGTTTAGGGCATTTTCTGGAATTTCCTGAATATTATTAAATCCAGAAAATACTTATTGCGTCAGTCCCACGTCACAGTGATGTCAGCAGGGTCAACTGGGCTGGCTCGGTCAAACCTGACGTGTGGGGGCCACACGTCAGTGACACAGGGCTAGTTAGTGTCAATGACAGGTGGGGCCGGGTCAAAGGCCACGTCAGCACGGTCAAAGCTGACGCGTGGGGCCACTGTGATTAATCTAAACTAACAGAAGTTTAAGCCGTGGTTAATTAAGGGCGTGGGGCCCAGCTGTCAGTGTCACAAGCGGTGGTTAGTGGCTAATTAAGCCAGCCCGTCACTGGCCACCGGAGTTCGGCCGGCGGCGACCCGGAACGCAGCGGGACTTCATCGGGGTTGCGCTACGGGCAACGGCTGGACGCGCGAAGGGCACCAGAAGGTAGCCCGTGCCCGTGCGCATCTAGGGGGGCCAACGGGAGGTGCGGGGGTGGCCGGGGTTCGCCGGAGTGGAGCCCGAGGCGGCGCCGGAGTTCGGACCTCGGCGAAAACGGCGTTGTGGAGCACGGGCGAGTGAGGTAAAGCACTGCGCAGCCTCCTGGAGTCACCACGAGCTCGGTGAGATGCACGGGCGCGACCCGTTCGAGCTCAGGCCACGGCGGCGACATGGTCAGCGGCGGCCGGAGTTCGGCCGCGACGGGGCTATGGCCTAGAGCTCGCAAACGCGAGGGGAGAGAGAGGGGTTCTGCACGGAGGCTCACCGCGGAGCTGTAGGGAGGGTCAGTGGGCTCGGGGGCGCGCCGGAGTGGCCGAATTCGACGGAGACGGCACCGGGGCCGAAGCTCGGAGATGATGACGATGGCGGCTGCTCGGGGCCCTTCCGGTCACGTGGCTCGGTGAGGGGGTTGGCGACGAGGTGCAGGAGCTCGGGAGCACGTCGGAGAGGGGAGGGGGTGGCCGTGGTCATGGCTACGGCGAGCGGCGCTCCCAGGTGCGTTCGGTGACGAGAGGGAGGGAGAACAGAGGAGGAGGAGGGGGTCCAGAGAGAGAGAGACGGTCGAGGGGGGGTCGAGGCCGTCTCCGTGGCGTCGCGAGGGGGTCGAGGAGGCTGCCACGGCGAAGCAGGAGGTGGCCGGCGTCGGCGCGCGTGCGTCCAGCACGCAGCTGCTTCGTGCGCTGGCACGGGAAGAAGACAGGAGAAGGGGGCCAGGTGGGCTGGGCCGCGGGAGGAGCTGGGCCGGCTGGGCTGCACGGGTGAGGCCAGGTACTTCCTTCTCTCTTTGCATTTCTGTTCTGTTTATTTTTATTTAATTTATTTTGCCACTGCTTTGAATTTAAAATAATTCAAACAATGCCAAAAACTCCTCTGAATATTTTATATTGCTAGATGGACTTTTCCAAAAGCTTATAAAATATATCAGGGGTATTTGAAATTATATTCTAATTATATGAATATAACTCAAATTCAAATAGCTAATGAATTAAATCCAAAGTCCCAAAAATAATTCCTTAAAAATGTTCAATATTTCGGTTGGGATCAGAACCCTTACCAAAAATTATCAAACATTTAAGAAGAGCATTTTGGAGCAATGAATGAGATTTCTAGGGTTTTTCCCCCTCTTTTATTTAAGTTTTTGAGGCTTCCAAAATTCCCTCAGTTCAAATTTTCAGAATTTAAACATGATGCACACATGAGCTAGCCTAGAGCACTACCAGCAGCTAGGGATGTGACACAATCCTACGTACGCTTCGACCAGGTGGGTCCCGACTGTCAGGCACTTCCTTGCGTGCGAAGATGTAGCTGGTGGGTCCCAGCAGTTAGGGGGCGAATTGTTTTGTTTTTTCGGACACACTTCCTTGCGTGCGAAGATGTAGCTGGTGGGTCCCTGCTGTCAGGTGGAGGAATAATTATTTTGCGCGTAATAAGGAGGCACTTCCTTGCTGCGGCCGTGGACCCAGCTGTCAGCCTCTCCACGTACAGTCCACTTCAGATGCATGTCGGTCGTTGACCACGCTGACCAGGCCGCGCCGAGAGCACCAGGGCGATGGACGACGGCGAGTCCTAGGAAGGGAACGACACGGAGGCAGGGAAGACTCGACAGTTGTTTCCCACGCGGAGGGGAGTATGACTGTACGAGGGTTACTGGTACATCTGCCGTCGCTAGAGAATAACAGCAGGTGTGGGTGAGTAGAGGGATGGCTAGGCCAGCGACGAGAGTATGATGGGGCGGTGAGGCCTGCGCGGCAGCACAGCCGGCCGCGGGGAGGAGGGAGCAGGCAGTCCCGCCGGCGCTTGTTTGAGCGGCTGGAGCAGGAAGAGCAGAGATTGAAGAAGCACGACGACCGTTGGATGGACATCCAACAGTCACTGCTTGTGCGTCAACCTTTTTTTAGGAAAGCCACAAATCTGTGAAAAACAGCATACAACCCATCTGCCATTATTTCTAATAATTTACAGCCCATTTGCTAATTCTTAAGGTTTTTTTTGAACCCATATTCTTTTTGTTAGCATTACAGCCCATATTGTGGCCACGGTTAAAAAATTATACGAAATTTTGCATATTTCGGTGATGTCCGAACTGTTTTTAATCCCGAAATTTCGACTCAGATTAAAACTGATTTTAAAAATAAATGTATATCAATATAAAATCCAACAAATTCTCCATGCATAAAAATTAATGTAATTTAAAATCTCGAAATGAAAAAAAAATATTTGAAACTAATTGCCGGTTTGATGTGTTTTAATAATGTACAACCCATTTCTCATTACTGATGGGCCATTTTATCAGCCAGCCGAATGAAAGCTCTCCTCGTCTTGAAATATTTGCAGCCCAACAGGCATGACAAAGCGACTTACTTGGCAAATCACAAAAAAACTGGGTTGTGGCCGTGGACCCAGCTGTCAGCCTCTCCACGTATAGTACTCTTCCGATGGAATGTCATTGACCACATTGACCATGCCGCGCCGAGAGCACCAAGGCGATGGACGACGGCGAGGCCTAGGAAGGGGACGACGCGGATTCGGGGAAGACGCGGCAGTGGATGCCCACACGGAGAGGAGTACGAGGGTTCACTGGTTCGGTTGCGGTGTGAGGTTGCCGTCGCCGGAGGGCCTGGCTAGCGGTGGGAGTAGTAGGGGGCAATGAGGCCTCAACGGCAGCACAACCGGCCACTTGAGGCAGGAGCAGGCGGTCTCCCCGGCGCTGGTTTGGGCGGCTGGTGCAAGAAGAGCAACGATTGAAGAAGCAGCATGACCGTTCGATTCAAATCCAACGGCTACTGCTGCTAGAATCGTTTGTTGACTAAGTTGACAAGCCCTGCGTACGCGTCAACTTAGTAGGCCCACATGTCAGCCTGCCAACCGGTGCGCCCCAGATGTCAGTGGGAGGAATCATTTTTTTCGCGTAATAAGGAGGCAGTTGATTGCGTGCGGCCAGGCCAGCAGAGGGGGTAGGGTGGGCCGGGGAAGCCTGTGCGGTATCACAGTGGGCCACAAGAGGAGGGAGCAAGCAGTCCCTCCGGCGCTAGTTTAGGCGGCTGGAGCAGGAAGATCAGAGATTGAAGAAGCACGTCGGCCGTTGGATGGACATCCAACAGCCACTGCTTCTAGAATCGTGTGTTCATTGACAAAGTCTTGCATAAACAAGTCAGCCTCGAAATTTGTAGCATGTACAACCCATTTGCTATTATTTTTATAATTTTTACTCATTTTCTAATTCATATGGAATTTATTGCAGCCCGTTTTCCATTTTTAGAATTGCTGGCCATTTTCTGGTCAGTACGAGGGTCAAAAATTAACTAAATATGTGGGAAATTTTGAAAATTCGCAATTTTTCCCGGGGAATGAAATATTCTTAATCCAAAAATTAATAGCCATACTAAAACAAATTTAAAAATAAATTAGTAATATGTCATGTTAAATCCAATGAAATATGTATAAGATATCAGTGAAGAACAAAAACAAAAAAAGAAACTAATATCCCATTTGCTATAATTTTTTTGGAATTTTCAACCCCTTTTGATATTACTTTTAACAGACATTGACCATACTCTTTGGTCAGACCGGAATGCATCCCTCCTCGTCTTGAAAGATTTGCAGCCCAGTAATTCGGAGAAAACAAATAGGCCTAGCTTGGGTATTCTTCAAAAAGAAATACTAGGCTACCTATTTTCCCAAAGAACTGATGCATGAGTATTTAGCTTTATTTATTTATTTACTTATTTATGTTTAGGGGACCATGAGCATGTACCTGGGCCGGATTCATGTGAGAGCCGCCCTTCCAGTTAATTATGGGCTTCTCTATTGGGCCTTCATCAGTGGGCTGCATGTTATCAACAAGTGGAAAATGTGTTCTGTACGAAAAATAGTATGAGCTACGTACGGTACGGGGCACTAAAGGATCAAACCGTGCAACGACTTCCAAAACATTGTGTTTGTCATTCTAACAACACTTTTATTCAACCGACAGACAAAATATACTACTGATTGTACATTGAAAACAGCAACAGCAGCAACCAGGGCTGGGGGTGCAACAGAAGCAGTAAGCAGGCCAGAAGAGTGAAGACACAGCTCTCTCTTCCAAACCAAACATCAACCATCATTACAAAAGGGCTAACAAAAAATAACAAGTGTATGCATCAAACTAAATAAAGATCCTACTACACCAAGTGTATGCATCTAACTAACTGGCTCAGTTAGACGTTACTATTTATTAAGCTATGGAGATTGGTTGACGGCTTGAACCAGATGGGTGCCTGACGGGGGAAACTCCAGCCAGCAGGTTGAAGTCTGATACTTGCGACCCTCTCTCCTACTTTGGGCTATAGAGCGTGGCGGCACATATCAGGGTATGGTGCATGCAGAGACACATGGTACACTGTGTACACATAGTTTTGCCTAATGAACGAAACCGCGCTGCCATCATGATCCTTGCCGTCGGTTATCTCCTGGTTAATCAGATAATTCAGTCTGACAAACAGAGAGCATGTACCAAGGCTACTTACCAGCCTCCAGTAAAAAATTCCTGAAGGCCCAGAGAAGCTGGGATCCTGCTCAAAGACCTTGAAGTGACTGTGATTGTATTCCGCAAAACAACACATCCGGTATGTGTGAACAATCATCAATCTTTCGCCATCATCTGATCGAGCCAGGAACCACCTGCAACTGCCATGCCACTTTTCTTTGAAAGGTTCTGGTATTAGGAAGCGTAAGGACACCAGGCGGCCTACAACATCATATCAAGTTGGAGTCAAATAAAAAAGGGCTCTTGATTTAGTCAATCTTAAGAACAACATGTTATGAGCATGAATATTTTTTCAGTAAATGTTGACAGTAATATAAGCAAGCCATCATGATATCATAGGAAAGTAACATACTGTTGTAACAGCCGTTTGTAGCGATGACTGGAGTAGGCCAGCAATACATCCAGCCATAGAAGGAGTCGACAGCGTAAATGAAGCCCTTGTGTTCAATGGCATCAGAGAATCATGGAGGATGTATGATCATGCGATGGACGTGCAGATTTATCCATTTACCGCAGTGACCTGTCAGATAGGCGAGACCGCGGTTGAAGAACACAATTAGCCCAAAGTCTTTATAATTCGCAGATCTTGTGGGCACTTGGCAGATTACAACCTTGAGCAAATCAAACTTGGTATCATGTTGGCTATTGTAAGATTCCGAGTATTCTGGACCGCAGTGCCAAAGCAGTGCACTGTTAATCGAAGGAAGAGGGATCAATCGCCGGGTGTAGACCTCCACGAGCATCCAGCTGCCGCGACCATCGACGAGCACCATCCAAGACATGTTCATGCCGACCCAGTACATACCGTTAATGTAGTTGAGGCTGACGAGGATCGGATCGCAGTCAAGGGGGTTGATGCTCGCCACCCTATGATCATTATGCTGTGTGACATGCTGTTTCTGAAGATCAGGCGGCATCAGCAAGCAAGGAGCTGGCTTAAAAAGCTCCGGCCCGAGGGCTTTGAGTAAACGGTACAACCCCGACGAGCAAGCGACGAGTGGCATGGTACTGAGATTGTCCACACGCGAAACAATGAGCTTGATTACCTCTATGGGGAGTGAATTCCAGTCACTCTTTCGGCGGACGCTGCTCGGTTCTTCCATTGTTAGTGCTTAGGTTTCGGACAAGGGGGGAGGCGCCTTAGCGGCGATGGAAGGTTGGACGATATTATGCGGACAAAGATGGAGAAGGGAATATGTGTTGTAGGAAGTGGACATGTGATGATGACTACATCATGCCGCTTGACTTATGAGACACATACCAGCAGCATAGGGTCATATCGATGCCAAACAACTTGCTTGAGTGATCACAGTACTAGTACTCCCTATAGTACTATGCCCTAACCTTCTTGAGTAGAGTAGTAGAGTAGGACTTTGCTCTACTACTAGCACCGGAGGAGTAGTATATTCTAATCTAAAATAGTTACGAACTTCAATGCCCGAGCGTGGAACGACTATGAACCGTGCTCAAAGACTGTGTCTACGTGGTGTTTGGACTTATATGCAAAAAATAGCGAGATGCCCGTGCATTGCATGACACACCATCATCACCAACTCTATTTTTTCTCTACTCCTACTCCTATAAAAGACTCAGTTGGTGATGATGGAGTCGAGGAGGTGTGTTCAGCCAGGCGTGCAGCAGACGGCGCAACACTATTTGATTTGTTATAAAAAACAAATAAGAGTAGTAGAGATAGAGACTTAAGGGAGGAGCACGAGGTTGTGGGAGATAAGGATGAACGAGGCAAGGCCTTATCTGTAAATGTGGAGAGAGTTGCTGTTGACATTGGGGGAGTGCACTCTCGCGACTGCTGGCAGCCACGACTTCACCGACGACGACTTCTTCCCCGACCTTGGCAACCTCTTCCTCAACAACATGGGCGACAACCTCAACGCCAACGGTGCTGCTCCCGTTGCACCGTATGTGTTTCTTTCCTTCCTGTTTGAAATCGTGGTACAATTCATGTTTCTACTCTGTATCCTACTACTATGCTAGTCCACATGATTAGTTTCATCTCTGTTATAGCCGTCATGATTTATTTTGTGCTTATTCGGATTAAATCTCGTAGTAACTTGCTCATATATTCAACTTGCGCAACGTCCCCTACAGCCACTCCCGCTTCATGGACGGCCTGGTCGATGCCTCCAAGGAGCCCTTCGTCCACTGCTATGAGTGCCCGATGCTGTTTTGGGGCTCGCTGGCGGACATGGTGCATCACTTCACGGATGCGTGCAGCGGTCACTGCTGGCCCTTGGCGGAGAACATCAAGTACGAGACGTGCTACCCGTTCACCATGCCGGAGTCGCTGGAGGATCACCGCCTCCTGCTAGTCTCGGAGGAGGACGACAGCGTCTTCCTCTTGATTGTGGGCACTGGCGAGGCCCGTGCAGGCCGCCGCCCCGTCTCTGTAGTGTGCGTCAGGGGCGACAACACTGACGCTGACACTGACACGAGGCCGATGTACGGGTGCGTGGTCAGTGTTACTACCCCTCCGGGTCACGTGGGCGGCGACACCGGCCACATCGAACGGACTTGGACTCTGGGGAGCTGGGACTATCCCGCTGATGTGGACTTGGAAAACCCATGGCATCCTTTACCCACCGACGCGGTGCACGGGGACTCCAGGGAGGTTCACCTGGACATCCGCATTATCAAGTTAAATGTTAATCATTAGTCTTTCCTCAATGTAATCCGCTGTCTAAGCATGTGGAGACTTCCATGCAGGATCTTGCTCTATTGGAGTATCGCGCATGAATAAAAGTGTATCCATTTATGGTTTTGTCTAGAATCTTCCATGTATGATTTTTACTACAATACTGGTGAAAGACTTACGATGAACCATTTCTTACATCTCCTCTGCCCCCTTGCAAGTCATCCTGATTTAATCCCTCCGTCTAGGTGTATAAGGGCATGGTTAATATTACTTAATAGTATAGCCAACTGTTGACTATAAGAAAGTGCCATGTCATCTGTAGCCAACATGTATAACAATCGATACTCAAAAACCAATTCTTAAAGATCATTTCTTGCAAAGCACAATAAGTGTTATTTCTTCACAAGTTTTGGATGCAGGTTGAACAGTTGAACACTTTTGTTTGCAAAAGATACCTTTTTATCTATTTCACCCGGATGTTTGTGAGCTCTAGAGATGAAATAATATCCGAAGAAACATATCGATACCCGTTACACATGAGATGACCCCTATATCCTTTGTCAAAATAAACAACTCCCCGATCAATGCATTTCACTCTTCGGTGCAACGCACGGGCACCTTACTACTATAGATTAGTATGACCAAAAATTAAACTAACATTATATATAGTACGATAAATGCTGATGTATGTCACCTAAAATTATATCATTGAAAACTATGTTCAAATACGAATCCAATGATATAGTTTTTGTTGACATGCACTAACATTTTGTCACTTAAATCTTCAGTCAAATTCAATGGGGGACTAATAAACCACGACCGATGTAGTACAAGTGTAGAAGGCAGCGCTGCATGGGAGTCTCACCTCTCACCACGCTCGTGGCGCGGTAGTAAAGCCATCATATCACAAAACCCAACCACTCCCAGTAATAAGTGGCCTGGTAAAATAAACGGACAAGCAACCATCACATCCCTCCATCTTTTTTGCATTTCATCTCTCTGCATTTACTTTCTTCGGTTCATCTCGCACACTCGATCCCTAGCTACTACTCCTAGGGCCAGTTCTTTTGGCGGCTTCCCCAGCTTTTACCATAGGACTACTCGCAGTGGAGAGTAACAATAAGGCGCCTCACTCATTTATTTGGGCTTCTAAACTACTACTCCGTCCTGGTTTATTCCTCACCATTGTAATTTGTGCTAAATTTTGACCAAAGATTTAACTGATAAAATGTTACTCCCTCCGTCTAGGTGTGTAAATCATCTTACGAAAACCAAATAATCCCAAAACACTTAGGCGCGGTGCATTAACTTCTACCTCGTTTCTTGTTTCTTGACATATCAACCAATAAGAGATAAAGAGTGTGCATGCTTTTAATGACTTGAGATATCAAACACGACATGCAGTGGTTAGTTCATTGCATGCAATACTATTAATTAGCAAATAAACATTAACGTTTCTCGTTTTCTCCTCCTCCTTGGTCACGGTGGACAGCCTAAGATGACTTACTCACCTAGACGGATGGAGTAGTGCATGTGACATGAACTAACATTTCATTAGTTAAATTTATGATGAAAATTTGACACAGATTACAATGGGGACCAATAAACCAGGACGGAGGTAGTAGTTATGGGATTACTAATCTAGAAGCCTAAAAGAACTGGCCCCTGGTACTCCTACTAGTAGTAGTACTCAAGTTGGAATTCCAATTGCACGGCACAACTTGTTAGGCAAAAAATTCGATACAGGGTGTTGGAAGCGGTTTGGGAATTTGCATGCCTTTCCAACCAGTGAGATACTCTGTACAAAGTACCACAGAGAAATAACCACAGAGAAGGAAGCTAAAAGTAAACAATCAAACGAGCATTTTTTTCATTTGTTTTGCATTGAATCGTTTGACAAGCTTGACTAGTGCTGTTTTTCTACTTTTACAAAAAAACGCATCATAATGTTAAAACGTGCATTTGCACGTACATAAGTAATAGTAGTACTCCCTCCGTCTAGGTGTATAAGTCTTCCCTCCTTCTTGGTCATTGTGCACAACCAAAGATGACTTATTGACCTGGACGGAGGGAGTAGCACAGTCTGCAAGCATATATCGAGAGAGATCTGTGGTGCGATAGTATATAGTAAAGTTTGTGCTATATGCACGTACTTGCAAAATGCGTACGAATACACATGGTTTCCAAACTTTCCCTTTTACATACTAAATTAAGGATGCTAAAAATTCCTGAACGTTCGGGATTTATCATTTGCGTCCCAAAACTAATGAGATCGCCTTACGAAACAAAAATCATACTCCTCCTAAAAGCCACGACGCTCGCAGGAGCGCTTGCGGCGCGCCACGAGTGCCCTGGTGCACGGCTGTTTCCCAGCATGCCGACACAATGCCTCTTCCTCAGCCTCGCAACTCGCGAGGTGCTGATTGGCGGCTTGCCGGCGAGCGAGCGCGATCTCACCGGTGTGGTGATCCGGCGCCAACAGGTACTCCTCCTTGCTGGAAGCATGCACCCAGTTCACATACTGCCAAGCGTAGATGAGGCACTTGGGCCCGACTGCATTTAGGGCGTCGGCACGGTCGTCCTCCGCCAAACTCAAGGCCCTCGCACGAGCCTTCTACCAAACAGCCAATTGCCTGACTCCCTCGGACGCAACATAGACCTGCCAGGCAGCTTGCCCCGCGTCACACTTCTCTTCCTCGGCCTTCTTCTCCGCCTCTATTTTGGTGTGCTCTGCCGGCGACAAAGCCTCCCACATGGCGACATCCATTTCTTTTGAAAGCTCTTCAAGGCTGGGGGGCTCGATGGGTGGCGCGGCATTCTCCTCGTAGCGGGGAGCTGACGCGTCCTCCGACACGCGTGCTGGCGAGATTGGGAACACCGACGTGTCCACCTCGACGCGTCACTGCAAGGAGTGGAACACCGACCCATCCAACTCGACTAATGGCGGCGAGGAACGGAACACCGACGCATGACCGTCCGAGCGGTGCAGCAAGGGGCGCTTAGGGCTTGGGAGGGGCGATGCCATGGTGGTCGACGTGAGAGGGAGGGGGAGGAGATAGCGATGAACATGAGCGTTCTTCCGAGTGCCATGGGAGGCGCAGTATTTATAGCGAGCAATGGCACACCTACGTAAGATATGGACTGAGCTGCACTGACTTAACTACAGGTCGAGTTGCGTCACTGAAATGTGGGCCAGACCCTTGTTGGGCCCATATGTCAGTGACACATTGCACCTGCAGTTAAGTAACTGAAGCAGCGTCCCGAAAGATATGTTGCGTGATTAATGTAACAACTACGTGGGCATATTTGTTGGAGTAAATTATAGGGGGAGGGATGGGGTGCAAATATTGCTGGTCACAACGGATTGGACAAGCATGGGGGGAGGAGAGTCATGCATGCAGATTTTTTCCACACGAGGTGGAGTGGTGGGACCGCCGGAGGGAGAAGGAGAGTCTGGCAGGCATATTGTTTCCACACATGGAGAGGAAAAGATTTGGAGATGAACGGGCTTCCTGCAGGTATGGGGAATGGTGCATAATAAGTCATCTTGCATGCCGGGCTAGGTATAGTCTCAAGTCATTAAAAACATACACGCCCCACACATGTTCATATTTGAAGGTGCATTAAATTATTGCATGCGATGATCAAGGCTGGCCATAATGGTGGTATCTTAGCTGGGAGTATCATATACTAATATCATGCATATGATACTACCTCCCTAATGCATAGTAATCATATACTAGTATCATGTAGTACTTTATTTATTACCATGCATGACACATAGTAGTATAACATTTATTATGATACAGTATCATGATATGATACTCAACCCTCTTTTTCTTCATTTAATTTTATGACACCTCATCAAAATTGCCTAGTCGACATGCATGATACTAGCTATGATACTACCATTACAACTAGCCTCATGCACATGGGAATAGCAAACATGCTGATATGGAAAAGAACTAAAGAAGAGGGGGGGTTAGAGTAACTAGTGTTCATGCATGCATTGGTAAACACATTTTTTTGTGTAGAACAAAAACATTAGTTGAGTACTTTTGCAGACTTCAAAAACTATTCCACCGCCTCTGCTATCTTGCTAAGAGTAGGTGAAATTTTTGAATCGAGCCCTTTAAACTAGAAGGGAGGTAGTAGTACTCTAATAGACAACCTTGTTGTGATGACAAGATAGAACATGGCATGCACCTGGACGGAGGAACTAGTCTACATTGTGCATTTAAGTTTTGTCTGAAGTCAATGTACCTCTACTTTGACCAAACTTATAGAAAAATGTATCAACATTCACAATGTCAAATCAATATTTTTACACTCATTATAAAATGTAGTTCTTATACTCATTATAATCAGTATTGTAGATATTGATATTTTTAGCATAAATTTGGTCAAACACTTTGCAAACGATTGACCAGAGTAAAAAGGACCAGAGGGAGTATCATGCATGCGGAGTAGGCAAAATTTTTTTGCTCATTTATAGCCGGTGGAAGTCTCAAAGGGCGCGACCGCGCAAGGGAGGCAAAGGTCGTGGGAGGCGCGACGGTTGACAGAATTAAGTGAAGTTGCATCCACGCACCGGCATGGCGTGCGAACAGGCAGAAGCTATACCGTCCGGCCTACGATATGGGTCTAGTAGACATGACATCTAGTGGGTCCCGCATAGTTCTCGAGAACTCTTTGGGGGCTTGCAGCCGTTTATCCATCGGGCAAGCCAGCAACCCCAGGCCGTTCGCATGCCCTACTCGTCCCCGTCTTCTACCTTACACCAGTTTGCTCCCAGTCGTCCCGTCCTTCCACATTAGTTCGCTCCCTGTTTTTTTGCGGGGTACAACAGTTCAACTTCTCCTAACCCTCCTACAAAATCCATGGCCTCCCAAATCTCCATGGTCGCCGCTGAGTACCAGGTTAGAGCCATCACCGGCGATGAGTTCATCGTCATCTACACACGTGGATCCACGACGGTGAAAGCATGCCTTGCTCATTTCCTACGCATGTTCAACAATTCAATGGATGAGTGGGTCGCTGGGCTAGATGTTGAGTACACCACAGTCCTGGAAAGAGAGAAGATTCTAAAGGAGGCAGAGAGGTAGAAGCCCGCCGTGATCCAGGTTTGCGTACATAACGTTTGCTTGGTCTACCACATATGCCATGCCGACGTTGAGTGCCAGGATTTTAAGAACTTCCTCAAGGACAAAAGAGTGAAATTCGTGACTGTAGGCTTTAGGAACGACAATGATGTCCTGCATCGGATAGGTCTCGTTGTAGGCCAGCCCTTCGATCTCCAGAAGGGAAGGCTGGTGTCCTCCTCTCAACCTTCAATGCTGACCCTGGCAGCAGACATGATCGATCCTTCGTACGCTAAACTGAAGAAACCCGATCACGAGTTTCATCATGCATGGGAGTCGACGACATTAGATGAAGATCACATCCTGTACGCAACAATGGATGCCTACCTTTGTTTAAATATCTACAAGGGTTGGATGAAGAAGCAGAGCCCAGTGTTCAGTTTAAGAAAAGAAGCGTCGGCGAAGAGGAAGAGGAAGAGGGACGAGGACGAAGTCGAGGACGTGGACTCGGACTCCGAGTAGGTGGTAGTGCCGTTGCTCATGCTGGTTCTACTGCAGTGTCAAGCGGACTAGTTGCTTAGTTTATTTTCAAGGGTGTGTTGTGCTGAGGCCCCAGCAGAACTATTTTTATGTTCTTTCTCGTTATTTGAACTCTTTAGTACGTACAGTAGTACTAGTACTATGTCTTACTACTGTTCTTCTTGCAGTTGGTACCACTGCTCGTATCTTCGTGTTCCTACTGTACTTAATACGTTCATACTAGTGGTATAATTTGGGTCAGTCGATTTATGAAAGAAGTTCGACAGAGCGAAGGAAGAAGACGACAGAAGAGGTGGAAGAAGCCCTTCTAGCCATCCATGTTGCATCAAACGGCTCACAAGAGTCGACTGACCCAAATTGCTCCTTCAGATTGTAGGATCCACGTGGCATTCAAGGTCTCGAAGGTAGATTCCGCGTCCGCACCCGGTTTGCGGGCTTGACGCGCGCGCGACTGGCTTCCGCCGTGACACCCACCATGCGCGGGCGGAGACGACAATGACACGCTAGTTCCTCCTCGCCGGCGTGCTGGAGCACATGCTCATCCTCCTCTTCATACGCTGCGTGCATAGACGTGGCTCCACCAGCTGCTCGCGTGCTTGGCAGCGCGGCGACATCGCGAGGAGGGACTGCAGACGACGTGAGCGGGCGAGCCTTCGGCTTCATGGCATAGGGATGGCGGCGACACGGCGGTGATGGGCGAGAAATTGTTGGTCGGAGCAGGCGGGGTCCAGCATGCGCAATGGCGGCGGCGGCTTATTGATGAGTGCGCGTATGGGAGCTTACTTTAGTTTTATATAAGGTTGGTCAGACTTGAAAGAAAACCTTACTAGTACACATAAACATTAGACTTAGGCAGCGCTTTTATTAGTTAGTACCACAGCCACGATACAGAATCATGTGCAAGCGCGTGAACCGCGGCCGCGCGGTCGATTGAATGGTGCGTCACTGTGTCGCGCTCGAAGGACATCCACCGAACCTTTTTGTGTGTGTGAAAACAATCCCCGAATATTACTCAACTTTTTTTCCTGGAAAAGTTCTTGACACTGCAATCCCCGAATTTAGCTCCAGTTCGTGTTTATTTGGATTTGGACGTTTTAGGTGCGCCTATTTTTTTCTAATACTGATTTTGTGTGTCTGACTGAGAGAGAACGTGTGTATGTGTCCATATGTGTGTTGTGGCGGAAGGGCAATGTGGAGACGGTGTGCGTGTGATACAGACATAGAGAGGTGTGAATGTACAAATGATCATGCATGAATGAGACATAGACAGATGCCGATATGTTGTGTATACATGAGAGAACGGTCTTCTAGTTTACTTGTGTGTGTGTGTGTGTGTGTGTGTGTGTGTGTGTGTGTGTGAGAGGAGAGAGGAGCATCCCTAACACAACAACCATCTCTCTCGATTCGTCCGTCCCTCGCACGATCGCATGTAACACATGCATCAACACGCACATTTTAACACCCTCAGCCGGCCCCTGCCCACCTCAAGGCCCACACAATCCCTTCGTGAATACCGATTTCTCTCCTTAGGTTTGTTTTCTCTCAATATCTGACACACACACACACACATAGCACAACACACACACACACACCCTCCCCCGAGCACACAATTCATCACCATCCAAGTTATACGGCAACCACTCTCGCTTGTGCTTCTTTGCACCCCAACATGCACAACACCTCAATCTTCAAACAGGACATCGAGGAGATCGAAGATGGCGACCACACGCGCTAGAGAATGCGGGGCCATTTGGAAGTAGGATGATGTGACGACGGCTGACTGACTCCTCCCACCACCCTCTCTCTCTCTCACACACACACACACACAAAATTACCAATCCCTCTCTCCCCCACACAAAATTATCAATCCCTCAACCCGCGAGATCCTTCCCCTCTCGTCCATGTTTTTCCAGCTCTCTCATCAAACATGTTGTCTCTTCTCCTTCCACGTATACAAAATCTGGATGCACACGCATCTCACGTATATTACATGTCTCCATCTTTCTCACAGACCTAACTTCTTCCTCTCTCTTCCTCTCTCTATATCTCCCCCCCTGTCTCGTTAGGTTTGTCTCCTACTCTCTCATCCACATACATACAATCTTTCCCGCCCTATCTGCTCCATCTTCGCAAGCTCTCTCTGCACGTTTCATTCACATATTGGGATATGTTCAAAATGTTGTTTCTATAATGGCTGATGTAGGGTTATGGTTGGTTTTGTTGCATCCTACAAAGTAATAACTATGAAATGCATTTAGATTCTCATTTGACTGGGATTATGTGAGTTTGAGCATGTTGTGAAGTACTATAGACCTTGTATATATCTTGGTATTCGACAATGATTATAACTATTGAATTGTATAGTCTAATATATTTATTTCACAATTTCAACAAATGATTAGTTCACTACAAACTAAGAAAACAAATGTGTACTCCCTTCGTTTTATTTAAGTCCGCGTATTAGCATTGGTCAAAGTCAAGTTTTGTAAACTCTCAGAAAGCTTATAACAAAAAATATTAACATATACAATAACAAATAAATACCATTAGATTCATTATTGAATGTACTTTCACATCATACATATTTGTTATGGTAAATGTTTATATTTTTCCTATAAACTTGGTCAAGCTTTAGGAAGTTTGACTTTGGTCAAACCTAATATGCAGAGTTTACTAGTACTACTCACTAGTTGCTTAGGTGGTGTTTGGTTCTCTAGTCCTAGGACTTTTTCTAGTCCCTGGGACTTTTTGAAAAAGACTCTCAAGGAGGTGCTTGTAAGGACATTTAGCAAAAAGTCCGAAAAAAGTCCCCCCCCTGTTTGGTTTGCTAGGGACTTTTTTAGTCCCAACACAAAAAAGTCCCTGGAACCAAACACCCCCTTAGACGAATCACTCAACACGCTACACGGGGAGTTCAGCGTCACAAAATTTTGAGGTCGGTGGGAAAATCTCCCGCGACCCTGATTCAAGCAGTGGGAAGTTACCATCATAGCCATCGGAACAGGCTTACGGCTTGGTAGGGGGCTATTTTTGTAAATTCAGGTTCACCCTACCCAGCCAACCCCACCCTGGCACCCAGAGTAGTACACCTAAATACTCCTCATTTTCTATCCCCACCGCAAAATAGACTTCTCCACGGCACCGCAGCCTTCATGCTCATCCCCTTTACATCGGCGCACTCATCCACCAAGCGCATCTGCCTCATCGACGACCTCGTACGCCGCACTGGAGCTGGTCCACCGCTGTCGTCATACATGGAGCCTCTTCCCCGGCATCGTCTTCCACGGTCTCGGATCTGCTTCCCGGAAGCCGACGCCAAGCGTAGGAGCACCACCGTCGTGGACAATGAACTGACTCCCGTTGCCGACCATGACTCACAGAGGCCGCCGCGACCATCGTTCTCCTCCTCGATTGGTAATGTGTGTATTGAATCACTTAGCATTACGTGTGTAGTTCCAATTTTGTTCATACCTACCCTTCAAATTTCCTGTGTGCTATTGTTCCCGTATAAGTATTTGGTTATAGCCTCCATTGTCCAACTGAATATCAGCTTGTAATTGTGCGTCGCTCTTGTATCGCGTTGTGCTAGTTTTGGCGCGCGGCGTCCGGCACGCCCTCCCACTGCTCTGTGCCTTGCCACCGCTCTCTCCCCCCTCTGTGCCTCGCCACCGCTCTCTCCCCGCTCTTTCTCGCCTCGCCGCTGCCGCGCCACCATGCCGCCGCGTCGCCAGGAAACTTGGGGATACCGCGGCATTCGCGCGCGCCCCTTCGACGACTTCTCCGCCGAGATCCGGTTCCGCGGGATGCGCCTCAGCCTCGGCAATTTCGACCCCGCCAACGAAGCCACCCGCGCGTACGACGCGGTGGCGTGGCGCCTCCGGTGGCCTCATAGAACATTGAACTTCCCCAACATGCCGACTCGGGAGCGGGCGCAGGAGCTCGCGACTCTGCCGCGGCTTAGCACCGACGAGGATCGTCGCGACAACCGGCGGCGGGAGCACCGTCTCGGCATCGCCGAGATGGACGAGAAGCCATGGCGCTGTGGCACCAACACTTCCCGTAGGACATCATCAATGAGCACGAGTTCTACGCGCAAAGGAGGGCGGAGAGGGATAAGAGGAGGGCGGAGCGAGCCGCCTATCGTGAGGACAAGCGTAGGCGAAAAGCGGACGCTCAATTTAACATGAGGCTAGGAGCAGCGTCGCCCTGGGAATCCGAAGACGATCGGTATCTTCATGCCTACAGTCAGACGTCGGAGGAGGATATCATCGAGGAGGAGTCGGACAATGAGGAGTAGTTGAATTATCTATTTTTTATCTATCAATGCTGAGAACTATCCTCTACTCTCTAGTCTATCTACTTCTCGATCTCAGCACTGTAAACGCTTTTTTAAAGCGCCGCGCATTGCGATTCTATTGGAGATGCTCTAAGATGGCAGACGAGTGCTTTAATGTTGCCCACAAGATGCGCAAGTATTACTAGTAATATATTTTTCTTGTCATGTTGAGATTTTAAAACCACGAGTGCGAACATGCAGAGTAGCAATGAAGACCAAACACAGGATATTGGGGACATCTTCAAGGAGTGTGGCAAGTTAAAGAGGAGTTGCACCGAACCTGTAAAACAAGCTTTGGTAAATAACACCCTTTCAATTACTTTCGTTTAGCCTCGTGTTCTTCGATGTGTATTGTTGTAGTTTTTGTTTTTCTTAAGCCTGGTGTTCTTCATGTGTAATAAGGAGAGTCTTAATCGTCCTAATGCTTTCTTTTTTAGCTTGATGTAGGAAGATGGTGTTCTCACCTTGTAGTTTTTATGTTTTTTTCCTTTCGAATTCACTTCTCCGAGTTCTGTTTATCTGGCTTCTACTAAATGGATCTAGGTTGCTCTGAGTATTGATCTAAAAAAGAAGTAACTTCATGTCAGGATGCAGTTCCTGCGAGGAGGGAAGTATGGTCAACCTCGAGATCATGCTTCCAAAATGAGGCTGGACTACACACAAGGTGCCAGTTCCCTAATGATGCTGGATTAGACACAAGGTGCAAATTCCCAGATGATGATGGATTACACACAAGCCAGGTGGAGACGTCAGTTGTTCATGTCCTCGTGGCTCTCGTAAAGGCTGAAAGAAAGCGTGCAGCAGCCCTTGAGAATGTAGCTGAGTTCCTGAAGAAGCGAAAAGAGCAATCAGATGCTCTCTTCACCCAAGCTAAAGAAGAGATGGAAGAAGCCAGAAATAAGCTAGCAGAGGCAAAGCAGGCTAGGTGTCTCCTGCTATCTAAAACTGTTGTCAATACAAAATTTCCTTCATAATAGCTAGGTTCAAATGTTTATCCAGTCAGCATGCCTGTTGTGATGTCCGTGCATCTACTGATGTGGCACAATTTTTTCGGGTCATGTAATAACAGCAATTACTTTCCAAACAATAACAGACGAAGCAGTCTTAAGCTGGTTGCACGCGCCGAGGAGGCGTGCTCAGCCGGGACTGCAGCGAGTGGGCCCCTCTTGGCCGGCGCGCCGGTTCAATGCCTGCGCTATGAGAGGTCACGTCCGTGTAAGAGCAATCTCCCCCTCCAGTCCTTTTTCTGTTTGGGTATAACAAAATCTCATTTTCCATTCACATTTTACAAGTAAAATTCATGGACAAACTTTGACCCAAAATACGATGGGGACTAGTAACCAGAATGGAGGTAGTAGTTTTTTTAATCAAAGAAGGGTTTCCCCTTCCGATTTTCATTACTGAAAACCAGCATCTAAATCTAAACCATAGTATTTGCCCTAGAACTACCAGGTTCAACATCTCGCAACATAAACCCATACAACCATACGCCAAGGAGGTACGTAGTACTATGAATTCCATTTTCGCTCCATACCAATCATTCTAAAAACTACTTAGTACGTATAGCGCGCCATTGAAAATCGGAACTCTTAACCACGCTAAAAATGATATTTTAAACGTGGATACTCGATCTGTGGCAACTGGCAAGCCACCGCCGCCAAGTCGTTCACCTGTGGTCCCGACCATCAACTCCTACGGATCAAATTATCACGCGAGCTGACTATTCCTACAAAGGTGCTCCACCACGTACCCGGTACCCGCGAATGCAGCAATCGTGCACCTAGGGTTTCAGGGTTTATTTGTTAACGTCGCCTTTACGTAACACTATGTGTGCGAGACAGCAAGAGGTCGACTGCGTGCGTGCGCCTCTTCTCTTTGTATATGTACTCCACCGTTTGTCTAGTGTCCAAAAAATTATAATAACCACTAGCAATGCACCAATGCATTGCCACACGATCAAACTAGAATAATACATATTCACCGATTTGATAGAAAAAAAAGTCTAGTTTTGAAATACCTATATCACTAAAAATATGTTATGTTTCACTCAAAATATATTCCTTTGGCGTTTTTGATGAGATAAGGGAGGAATGTTGTTGGTTTCAAGATTCGAGAAGTGGTATATGTCTAATTTCTACTCTTACTAGCAAGATGCCCGTGCGTTTCACGGAACATCAAGATCTTGTGGGAGAAAAGGATGAACGAGGGAAGGCCTTATCTGCAAATGTGGTGATGAGTGCGGGTAAATTGCCATATTTTCCTTCCTATCCGTCAGATATAAATCAGATGACCTACATTGCAGGATGGCAGGCCCACCATCATCACCAACTCTGTTTTTATCCCTACTCTTATAAAAAGCATTGTCGGTGATGATGGTGTGCCTACCATCCTGCAATATAGCCCGTCCGATCTATATCTGACGGATAGGAAGGAAACTATGACAATTTTGCAAAAAGATACCCACACCCCTCTCCACATTTGCAAATGCGGCCTTCCCTCGTTCATCCTTTCCCCCACAAGATAAACTACTCATACAAATGCATCTTGATGTTCCGTGCAATGCATGGACATCTTGCTAGTTGTTGCAAAAAGCCCATGTGTGTGTGAGAGAGAGGGAGAGTGGAGGAGGACGGAGTGCATGTGTGACAAAGACACAAGGAGTGTGTGTGTGTGATAGGTATCAGCTTAAAATGAGGCGATAGTGTGTGTGTGCATGATCGAGAGGGCGTGTCTCAAGAAGGGAAGAAAAATCTACATAAATACAAGGAGCGGGAGAGAGACATTTATGCGATAGTGGAAGCACGAGTGTGCGGGTGTATAAACCTTTCTAGAGGCTAGTCGATAAATGTTTGTGAGAGAAATACGAGTCGGGGTGTGAAAGCGAGAGTTTTGTGTGTGAGAGAGAGAGACGGTAGTCGGGAAGGGGAGTGGAAGAACGAGTGTGCGGGTGTATAAACCTATCTAGAGGCTAGTCGATAAATGTTTGTGAGAGAAATACGAGTTGGGGTGCGAAAGCGAG
>NC_041386.1:671294015-671304483 GCF_002162155.2 Triticum dicoccoides | reverse complement strand
CGGTAGTCGGGAAGGGGAGTGGAAGCACGAGTGTGCGGGTGTATAAACCTATCTAGAGGCTAGTCAGTAAATGTTTGTGAGAGAAATACGAGTCGGGGTGCGAAAGCGAGAGTTTTGTGTGTGAGAGAGAGATGGTAGTCGGGAAGGGGAGTGGAAGCAGGAGTTGCGTGTGTGTGTCTGTGAGAGAGAGAGAGAGATGGGGGGGGTTGTCTGATCGGTAAACAAATGAATAATGTCAGTCTAGGATGGAGACGAAAAGGAGACCGCAACAAATGTTGTGCCTACATGAGAGAGAGAGAGAGAGAGTAATTTTAGTTGTATGAGTCATATCTAGAGACATATAGGGTGTGTGAGAGAATCCCGTAGAGAGAAAGACAAAGTGAAAGACGAATGGAGACTGTGTGTGTGGCGGTGAAAAAGAAAGCTTAGGTACCGAGTGATACCAGATAACAATAGAGACATGAGAGATAACGAAAACCGTGTAATGTATAATGATAGGGAGAGTGTGACACTTCTCAAGGGAGACGTTGAGAGACCATGTTTGCGAGGATAGGAGAAACATGAAGTGAGCGCACGGGTGAGCTGGAGAAAAGAGAGTGATACCTACATGAAGGAGCATGCATGCGAGAGAGATGGGCATGAAAGGAGTGAACATAAAAGGGATTCAAATATTTGAATTCGAGACGATGGTACATGTAATCCATACTCGAACCAAAATTGATCTATCAAACATGCATACTCATATGAATTCACGCACATCTATGTTATTTAATATGTAGATATTACTGATCCATACATTTTAGTAGAACATAATTTGGTTAAATTGTTTTGAATTCAACCTTAAGATTTTGAGATCATCGTATTTGTAAATCATATTATACATATAAAGGAGCAGAATTCTTTGTTGTGCTTTTGAAAGTATATATAAAAAATGATGTATATAGAATGTAATTCCAATTGAAAATGGATGCCACCCGAAAAAATAGAATACAAACGGGATTCGAATTGAGTTGGCATGGTAAACGTGCACTCTGCAAAATTTGAACAAAGCGGGGAAAGTTGCAGTAACCGCCCGAAACCAAAATCTGCAAGATGGAAATTACTGTTGCCTATCCCTCCCACGCAAAGCCTATCTTCTGGATTTCTATAGGTTTCGATAGGGGTAGGTTTGTAATTTCACCCAAACGTGATGTAACCGCCTCTCACCCGGATTCATACACGGTGGGCGCCAAAACACAGTGTGTCCTCGGCCGAAATCGACTCCCTCCCTGATTCATATTCATACACGGTGGGCGCCAAAAACAAACTCTCGTCAGCAAATATTCGGTGTATGCGAGATTACCGTCCTATCCCCAACCGACTAATATTGCTGTGATGTAGTAGGAAATATGAAAAGGGGGCTAAGTTTGTAAATTTCCTCGCATTTGAGACAAGCGCGCCCTGAATACACGGTTCCCCCCTTCCTCTCTACCTCCCTTTTCCCCATTCATACTCCGTGGGCGCCAAAACACCCTCTCCACCCCAGCCTCCTCCGTCTGCCGACGTCCGCCACCCCATCCACCGCCGTCCTCCTCTACCATGCCGGAGCTGATACCCCGCCGCCGCCGTCCATTACAAGAGATCGACCTCTCTCATCCACGGCTTTGGACCCGGGATCCATGCATCCCGTCCTCTCGCTTCATCCCCACCGCCGTCCACCTTGCCGGCGCTGCTCCTACGACCGTCTCGTGCACCGCGCCCTGCCGCCACCTTCTACCCTCCTAGATCTGCTTCCACGCCGCCAACAGCCATCGCTACCGCAGCACCGTCAAATTCTCAGCAGATGCATGCACGGCGCCGCACCAGAGGCGGTACTCTTTCATATCTGCTCAACTTATTTATCGCAGCAAGAAAATAGATCGCCACTGCTTTACTCTGATTTCTTGTCTTGGTTGCGAAGTTGCCTTTGTCCGGTTTGCACCTTCAGATCCGCCATGGCATGCTCAACACTACGCTCCCAATGCTTATGGTTTTCCCCTTTTATATTCCACACTAGTTAAATCACAATAGACTAAATTTCAAAATTGGGTCAGTCGATTTTACAGAGCTCGCTGGAGTTGGCCGGTCCGAACGAAGGGGCACGGGTGGTTGTGGGGCCTCGCCGAACGAAGAAAACTCGACGCGGGTGGGGGGTGGGGGTGGCGGAGGAACACAGGCGGTGGCGGCCGGTGGTCCGGCCGGCGGCCCGTGCGGTGTTCTATATGGGAAGAATCAGAGACGAGGAAGAAGAAGGGTTAGGAGATGTAGGATCTTCATCCAACCGCCTGAAATGGTCGAGAGACAGCTAGGAGTTGCGTTCTTAATGCGCTCTGGTTCATCATGTGTGGGCACTGCGCAACCAACATTTTATTATCCAAAATCTGCTTGCTCTTCTTTACCATGTTCCTCTTCCATTCTTCTTTAATATGCACTCTCTCTGTTCCTAAATACAAGTATTTGTATAGATTCCACCAAGGACTACATATGGAGCAAAATGAGTGAATCTACACTCTAAAATGTATTTGGATACATCTGTATGTGATCCATAGTGAAAATCTCACTACTAGAAAAAGGGCTATAGATGGGATTGACACTAATGGCGCACCAAACAGGCGGTGCGCCATCTATTATATAATTAAAACAGAAGTCAAACAAGCCATCACGTTAGTCCACGCAGATTAAATTATCTTGACCATCAATTTTAGATACAAACGGCTAAGATTTAAAGATGTAAACGTTACATAAAATATTATATACGTGCATTGTGTTGCACATATCAAGTCTGTTACGTACTTCTCTAAAAATAGCTCTGTCACGTACACCGGTTAGGAAAGTGCAACCATGTTTGCGTGTAGGAATCATATATGATGTATGTGCCAATTAGGAAAAGTGTAGTCAAGTCCGACTTTAATTCTAATCCAGGAAAACAAACGCCATACAAAAGAAAAAAAGGCAGCGTTTGTATACATGGGCCAAACTGCCAACCATCGGCCCGTGGTCCTAATACAGAGCACACACAAAGGCAGCTCCCCTAAAGAAATAAGCAGCGGCAGGCAACACTTCTCGAAAATAAAAATAGTACGCAATACGTAAATATTTTTATGTGGCATTAATGCACAAATATATACATGATGAATAAGCTTAAATCCGGTTAGCATTTCTTCAAATGTCACCTATCGGCCAATTCATTCTCATATCAAATGTGTCTATGGTGAGCAGAAGCGAAGCAGCACAAGAATAAAAGGAGGAAAAAAAAATAGGTGGTAAGGATTAAACAGTTGAGCATACACGTATCCATTCAATAAATAGATAGTTCTTACTGGATGAACACATAATACGTCGATATCTAATATATGAAAGCCAAAACAAGAAAAAAGCTAGAATGTTTTGTTTTTGAAAAGCAACGTCAGGCAACACTTCTCAAAAATAAAAATAGTAGGCGACAGGTACATATTTTATCTGGCATTAATACATAAATATATACATGATGAATAAGCTTAAATACATTAACCATCTTTTCAAATGTCACCTATATATCGGCCAATTCCTACTCAGATGGATGTGCCTATGGCAAGCAGAAGCAAAGCAGCAAAAAAAAACAAGATAAACACACACGGATTAAAAGGTTGAACACACACGGATCCATCCAATAAATAGATAGTTCTTACTGGATGAACACATAATACGTGTGTGTCTAATATATGAAAGCTGAAACAAGAAAAAAGCTAGAATATTTTGTTTTTAAATGAAGATGGTGTAGCATTTATAAATAGCTAAAGTCGACTTGAGTATACTTTTTGAAACTTCTATTTTTGAATCAATAATACAACTACATTACAGAATATGAAAATGTATCATATTATTAAAATAGAAGGGACATGTCACCCAGTTCCTTCAAATAGACAAAAGTATTTGCTTCATTGATCTTAAAAGTTAAGTTCTATGATTTAGAATTTAATTATCTAAAATATATTAGATTTAGAAAAGAAAATATTACCAAAATGTAAGTGTACAAACTGTCCATGGAATACACGAGTGCTCTAATCCGAAGTCTAAAAGCTACAGTATGATTGGTACAAGAGTCATGTTGTTTTGGCAACACAAAGCCAACCCGTCAATGTGCTTTCCCATTCATATAGGAATTGTATTGCATGCATGCGATGATTTCATTCTGAGGTCATCATATACTACTGAACTACCAGCTCCATAAGATCGTGACTAAGAATGTTTCCTTGGATATATATGTAAATCAGATTTAGTTTTTGCATAATTAAGATAATGAGAATGATCCGTGAAATAAAGGACATGAGGGATGCATAATTACCTTTAGCATAAGTAGCTTTATTGGTGAGGGAAAATACAAGTATATTCATTTAGATTTCTTTGTTGTTTGTGAGTTTTCCCGGGAATAGAACATGACTAGACTTGGTGATGAAATGTGTATTTCTAGATTTAATTCACGGTTATACATTATTTGAAAAAAGAATAATAAATACTTAGAAGCATATCAATGTCCCCACTCTGTTGTACTTGCCTACACAGTATATGGTTTTGCCTGTCACGAATAAAGTAACAGTACATTGTAGTGGAGCTATTATAAAAATACAATAATATTTGTATAGGACGTACTTCTCTAGACTAATATTTTTGTGTTTATTTTGATGATATATCAAGTCGCATATATCTACCAATTATATCGACTGCTGCTTCTCTTTATGAAGTATTGATGACTTTTATGAGAAAATATCAACCCATACTTGGATGAGTTAAATGGAACAATATTTGGCCGTCCAACAACCGCAGTTAGAGCAAGACAAACATGAGCATGACGTTAGATCCAAGATATTGCACTATATAATTGTAACACCAGTAATGATGGCGTGTGTGAATATAAGACAACATAACTATTTATATTTAAATACCAGGTTGAACATTCTTTGGAAGATATTTTGAGGAGGATTAGGAAGTAAAGTTATTATAATTTTGTTTGACATAGATGATTTTATTAAGCATGTTAAAGACTATCTTAAATTTAAAGTAATAGTTATAATGATACATATGAATCTAGCCGCGCAAATGCGCGGGTCACTCCGCTAGTTAGTATATACTAATGGCACACCACCTTCTGCTACGCCATTAGTGTTGAAACTACTAATGGCGCACCAGGCCCAAGGTGCGCCATTGGTATCAAAAAAAATTGAACTAGTGCGCCTGTCCAAACATACTAATGGCGCATCCAGACGAAGTGCGCCATTACTAGTTGTAACTAGTAATGGCGCACCTGTCGGAAAGTGCGCCACTAATGTTGTTTTTTTATTATATTTTTTATTCTTTTTTTGCAAAACTACAAATGGCGCACTTCTCCACCGTGCGCCATTACTAGTTTAAACTAGTAATGGCGCACTCTGGAGCAGTGCGCCATTAGTATGTTTTTTTTTGCAAAATTACTAATGGCGCATCACCAGAAGGTGCGCCATTAGTAACCTGGATTACTAATGGCGCATTTGTGGTTGGTGCGCCATTAGTAAGTGGGCAGCAACAAGATATTTTGGACAGCCTCTCCTACCCACACTCACTTTCCCCCCACTTCATTCTCTCCACCGCCTCCTCCTTGTCTCGGGTGCCTCCTCTTTTTCACCTCATTTCCACCATAAATTCATTCAAATTAAGTGGTTAAATTACCTTGTTTTGATAGGTAAGTAAGGGGGGAAGCTATATTTATGTTGTTCTCCCTACAACAATGTGCACATGCACTTTTTATGGCCTAGCTAGATCTATGTATGTTCGTGGTGTTGCATATGTTTGTGGTGTTGCATATGTGTTTGTGTTTGGAGGTGTACCGGTATTTGAAATGCGATAGTTGCCAATATTTTGCCGGAATGTTGATTCATTTCCGTTTCGGCGAGAATTTTGGCATTAAGCATTCTTTTCGGTCCTATTTTTAGGGAAAGTCATGCCAAATTTTTCTTGGTTCTAAAATATCGTTTTGCTCTACCCCGCAGGCGACCATGGTCCGCACGATGACCGAAGGCATCGTGAATAGGTTTTTGAGGTCCGCGAAGGCCGAGATGCTTCAAAAGAACGAGACGGAGATAAGATGTCCGTGTCGAAGATGCAAGCTGAAGAGCCTTATTGCGGACCCGGATTCCGGGTAGGTGCGGGACCACCTGCTCTTGCGTGGTTTCATGGATGGCTATCGGTGGCAAGGTGATGAAGATGACTACGAAGTCGTCCATGGGGGCCGGGCAAGAAATGAGGAAGGGCAGCAAGACAACCACCGCGGCTCGGGCGGGCGAGAAGACGAAGAATCCCCAGGAGATGATCACGACGGTGATGCCGTACACAGTCATCATGTAGAAGATGCAGGGCATGTTTATGAGGAAGATGCCGGAGCAGACGACGGGCATGATCATGAAGATGATGATGCCGGCGGAGCAGACGACGCTGGACCATCGATGGGCTGGGTGCAAGACCCTCATATTCAAGAGCTGCTTCTCAAGCAGACGGATAACGCAAGAGCTGCCGCCCGAGAGAAAGCCAAGATGGATCAACTTGAGTTAGACGCGGTCACTCCATTGTATGAAGGATGCAGGCCCGAGGATACCCGCCTAAAAGTAACGCTCATGGCTCTGGAGATGAAGGTAAAACACAAAATGACCGACGCATGCTTCGACGAGAACATGTCATTCTGGCACGAATGTCTTCCCAAGGGGAACAAGTGCCCGACCAGTTTGGAGGAGGCGAAGAAAATCGTGTGTCCTCTCGATTTACCGCACGTGAAATACCATGTGTGCATGAACAATTGCATCATTTATCGGGACGAGCACGCGGAGTCTACCATATGTCCGGTGTGCGGCGTCACTCGATACAAGAAGAGGAAGAAAGCTCCTCGAAAAGTGGTGTGGTACTTTCCGATCACTCCTCGTCTGCAGCGGTATTTCGCGGACCCTAAGGTAGCAAAGCTCCTGCGTTGGCACGCGGATAGGGAGGAGAAGAAGCGAGAAGATGACGCAAATGATCCAGAGATAGATAAAAAAGACAAGATGCTGAGTCACCCTAAGGATCCGAGCCAGTGGCAAGCATTGAACTTCGAATACCCAGAATTTGGGAACGATCCAAGGAACATTGTGCTGGGCGCGAGCACCGATGGAGTCAATCCATTTGGCAGCCAGAGAAGCACACATAGCACCTGGCTTGTGTTTGTGTGGATGTACAACCTTCCCCCTGGTTGTGCATGAAGAGGAAGTACATTCACATGAGTATGCTAATTGAAGGGCCGAAACAACCAGGGAACGACATCAATCTGTATCTGGGGCTGCTGAAAGAGGAGCTTGACACACTGTGGAAAACGCCAGCCAATACGTGGGACGCCGCAGAGAAAGAATATTTCCCTATGAGAGCTGCACTGCTCACGATGGTGCACGACTATCTCGGTTACGGATATCTCGCGGGGCGGGTAGTCCACGGATTTTCTGGATGCGTAAGGTGCATGGATGACACAATGTATCGCCAGCTAGATAGAGATCCCGGGTCTTCGAAAACCGTGTTCATGGGACATCAAAGGTGGCTTCGCGATGATGACCCGTGGAGGAAACGCAAGGATCTGTTCGATGGTGAAACCGAACCCCGAAAACGCCCGTGTACGAGGAGCGGCGAGGAAATAGACAAGCTGTTGAAAAATTGGAAAGACTGCCCACTGCCGGGAAAGAAGCAAAAGGCGCCAGAGCCGGGAAAGAAGCGAAAGGCGCCAGAGCCGCTGCTGAAGGTATGGAAAACGAGGTCTGTTTTCTGGGACTTGCCGTACTGGAAGATCCACCGTGTGCCTCACAGCCTTGATGTCATGCATATCACGAAGAACATGTGCGAGAGTCTGCTTGGTACCCTGCTCAACATGCCAGAGAGGACCAAAGATGGGTTGAAAGCAAGGGCAGACTTGAAATCAATGGGCATCAGGCAGGAGCTTCACGCTAATGATGATGATGATGATGATGATGATGATGAGGCGAAGCAGGACACAGAAAGTCGTCGCAAAGGCAAAAAGGCCAAGAAGACCGGAAATGACTACCCTCCCGCGTGCTTCACTCTAAGTCAGGAGGAGATCGAGTAGTTTTTCACCTGCCTCCTAGGAGTAAAACTTCCTTACGGTTACGCGGGGAAGATAAGCAGATACCTAGACCCAGCGAAGCAGAAGTTCAGCGGGATGAAGTCTCACGACTGTCACGTGCTGATGACGCAGATACTTCCAGTTGCAATCCGTGGGATCATGGAAGCGCACGTCCGTGAAATGCTATTTGGCCTATGCAACTTTTTCGACGTCATCTCTCGGAAGTCGATTGGCGTGAGGCAACTCAGAAGGCTACAGGAAGAGATCGTGGTGATACTATGCGAGCTTGAGATGTACTTCCCGCCCGCATTCTTCGACGTTATGGTGCATCTGCTGGTCCATATCGTGGAGGATATCATCCAACTCAGGCCGACGTTCCTGCACAGCATGATGCCGTTCGAAAGGATGAATGGTGTCATCAAAGGATACGTTCGGAACATGTCACGTCCAGAGGGAAGTATAGCTAGGGGCTTTCTGACCGAAGAGTGCATCTCCTACTGCACAAATTATCTAGGCATCGAGAACCCCGTTGGTCTGCCCGTCAACAAGCACCTCGGCAGGCTCGCTGGATGGGGTCACCGCGAGGGTCACCGCGAAATGCATGTCGACTTCGAGGGTCGACTCGCCGACTTTGAAAGAGCAAACCTAGTCGCGCTACAACACATAGACGTGGTCGATCTTTGGGTGGTAGAGCACAAAACCTTTTTTGAGAAGACGTACAATGACCGAGGCCAACAGAGGACGGATGGAGATATACTCAAAGAGCACAACTCATGTTTCACGCGTTGGTTCAAGCAGAAGCTTCTGTCGTACCCTTTACATGAGGATTCTTCCGCGGAAGAACAACTCATATTCGCCTTGTCACAGGGCGCCGAGCACAACCTGATGACCTATGAGGCGTACGATATCAACGGCTACACATTCTACACCGAGGACAAGGACATGAAGAGCGATGGTTATCAGAACTCCGGGGTAACGATGGAATCCTACACCGGTAAGGACAAGGACAGATGCTACGGAAGGATTGAGGAGATCTGGGAGCTGAGCTACGCTGGAGAGAAGGTGCCGATGTTCCGTGTCAGATGGGCCAAGAGCGTCCTAAAAGAAGACCGATATTTCACCACCATGGTTATACCCGAAGCCAAATCCAAGACCGCGGGCGCAAACGTCACCGTGAAAAATGAGTCATGGGTACTGGCTTCCCAAGTGGACCAATGCTTCTTCATTACCGACCCGCCAAAGCCCAGTCGTGTTGTCGTGAGGAGAGGCAAAAGGAAGATCATCGGAATGGATGGAGTAGCCAATGAGCAAGACTTCGACAAGTACGGCGACCCGAGGATCGAACATGACGACGATGATGAAGTAGCAGCATACACCACAAGAAGAAGCAGGACCACCCTACCTAAAGGACGTCCGTTCCACAAAAGAACTCCATTTGCGAAAAAGAAGGGCAAGAAGAATGTGAACAGATAGCTAGCTAAGATCGATTGTATTTAAATCATAGCCTTCATTTCTCGATTGTATTTCATGGGCACTTTTTGAACTATCATGAATATTTTTAAATTTCATGGACACTCGATCTCGATCCCCCTCCATCTCGATCGCTATCCCACCTCGCCAGATCCGGTCCCCCTCGCTGTCGAGCACCCCCCGGTCCACCGGCCGCCGCCGCCGACCCCCCGCACCCTCGATTCCCCTACTCAACCGTCGCCGCTGACCCCCCGCACCCCTCCCCTACTCAACCGCCGCCGCCGACCCCCCGCACCCCGCGCACCCTCCCTCGCTCCACCGGCATTACTGTTTGATGATATTTTAAAAAAAATTATTACTGTATTATAAAAAAAATATTACTGTTATGATTTAAACAAGTTTGAACATATTTAAACACAAATAAGTATCAAACAGCATTTTAAATGCATAAAAAAATTGTGGAGCCTGGGAATCGAACCCAGGACCTCCTGGTGTGAGAACTGGCTGCTGACCAGTCGAGCTAGTAGAGGGAACTTGGTGTGGATCAGGTCAGGTGGGAGATAACCTGTTGGCTCGAGCAGAAATCAAAAAAAAATACTAATGGCGCACCAGGGTGAGGTGCGCCATTAGTATGGATGTACTTATGGCGCACCGAGGGGTGGTGCGCCATTAGTATTGTGCCCCCATCCATATTTCCTCCCCGGCCCTCGATCCCCTTCTCGCCCTCGCCCTCGATCCCCTTCCCATCTCCTCTCCCGACGCCGCTACCCCGCCGCCTCGACGCCGCCCCGACGCCGCGACGCCGCCCCGTCGTCCTCGTCTCCGCCCCGACGCCCCGACGTCGCGACGCCGCGACGCCGCCCTCTCCTCTCCCGA
>NC_041386.1:671281771-671293544 GCF_002162155.2 Triticum dicoccoides | reverse complement strand
CCCTCCTCCTCTCCCCATCTCCCCCTCACTCTACTTACTGTCAGTTGACACTGTATACCTGCCAATTGTCCAGGGTTGAATCCTAACAATGTATTTTGATCATCTTACTCTGCTTACTGTCAGTTAAAAGTGTATGCACTGTCAACTGTACTGTATATGCAATTCAGCACAAACATTGCAGCACTGCATTCATGATTTTTGAGTATATATATTGCTCATGGTATGAAGCCCCTGCATCTGCATTCATGATTTTGGAGTAGGTTGTATGTACTTCTACACCACTTTAGTTGGTCTATAGTGGGGTGCCTTCTGCTCTGTTTGGTTGCAGTATATGCCCATCTAAAATGAACCTGGAGTGTATGTTGTGTGCCTTGGTCTGTAGTAGAGTGTGTTTGTTTGTCGGACTAGGTCGCGAGAGCATTGACAGCATTTAGCTTATGGACTATCAGTAGATTAATAACTAAGACATGATTCTGAAATACATATGGTGGATAGGGCATGTACCAATGGTGGCCCCTTTGTGTACATATTTGTCACATCTGATGTCCAAGTAACTACAAAGCGATGAGGATACTCACAACTGCCATGATAATAATTTGTATAATTACAATGCTGCTGGAGTTATAACCTAGAATAAGGTGGATGTCTCAAACACCTGCACATAAATAACAGATAAGTGTAAAGTGATTGTAGGGAAGCTGAGTAAAATCCATATCATTTTCAAGATAGCTAGTAATTATATATGTACACAATATGTAACCAGTCAATGAGAGTGTGCTCTTGTTGTATGCCTGCCTGCTATTCCTACAACCGCTAGTGTATGCCATAGAGTTTGTCAGGTATCCGTTAAAAAGCAACCTACAGCAGTTTCTATGCTATTTGCATCTCGCTTGTGCCTAGAAGTTAAAAAACAAAGTATGTGCTGTGGGGCGATGGCGCTCGTTGCCGGCGTCCTTAAGACATCTAAGTTCTTTCTTCTGAATTAGTTCTATGTTGGAAGAGAAGAAGCAAACTTGTTGCTTGGAGAATGCTTCTGTTTTTTTCCTTTGATTTTGTAATGTTGATTCCTGGCTGGCAATTTTGATGTATACTTTATATGATGATGAAGTGCTACTGAGTTGTGTGCAAATTTCGTTAAATCAGTGATGTGTATGTGTGCTGTCAGTTATGTGTATGTGCTTATTTTAATCCAGTGAAATATGGCACTGAACTGTAGCTAGCTAAACGGTATTTTCCATGTTGTGATGGAGGCCTTTTTTGCCTTGTCCACCAGAGAGGCCCTTGAGTTTGCTGGAATGTCAATTAACTTCCGTTCCAGCAAATTCGGGTACTCCATATGTCCTATTTTCAGCAAAGGTCATGCTGAAATTTTCCGTGAATTTTAGCATGACTTTGCTAAAAATAGGACATATGGGGTACTTGTGACTAATGATGAAAGCTTAGGCTTTTAGGGTGCCTCAGCGTCGAAAAACCCTCAATGATAAAAGCTTAGCTTTTAGGATGCCTCGGTGTCGACAAACCCTAAATGATGAGACCATGATCTTGTTCCTTGACAATAACCAACTTTTTGACCAAACTTTGTTCCTATTTAGAGAGAAACATGGCCAACAACGATCATGCCGGTGGTTCGGGCGGCTAGGCATTCTGGGAGCTGTCCCAGGAGATGGAGGAACAACCTCACTTGTATGAGGACGCCACCTTCCCCACCGATCCTGAGACCACTGATGGTACCGCCGAGGATGACCCCACTGATGCCACCACTGATGGTGCTGTCGAGGATGCCACCACTGATGATGGCGGCGCACGCACAGATGGCAGCCAACAGAAGAGGCAACGGAAGGACCGGCGCCCGATCGTGCTCTGCACCCTCAAGGAGGAAGTTACTGAAGTGGACTCCGACGGGAATCCAACGGCGCCCGAACGAATAGTCAAGGGGTACTCGCTTCAGCTTGGGTGCATTCTCCTGAGCACCGTCTCGATCAACACCGAGAACCTGAGGCATCCTGACCGAGGGAATTTGCGCAACCTCCTCTTCACGAAGCTGCACGAACGATACAAGTTCCCCGCTGCTTTTGAAAACACAAGCCTCAAAGGGAATAAAGTGAACAATGCTGCCCTCACGAAGATGAGCAAGGCCCTGTCTACTTGGAAAAGCAATGTGAAGAGAATGATCGAGAAAGGTGAGAGTTATGAGAAGATCAAGGAGAAAAATCCTTCGATCACCGAAGATGACTACAACGACTTCAAGATCAATTGCTCGAGCACCGCAAACTCCCAATCAAGTCAGTGGGGGAAAGAAATGCGGGAGCTGAACTTAGGGGAACACAAACTCGGTCCCGGCGGTTACAGAGTGGCGGAGCCTATATGGGACAAGGAGGACGCGAAGCATGCCGAGCAAGGCCTACCGCCCCGCTTCGAGAAATATAGCGGTAACAAGCAGACCAGGAACTTTGTCAGGGCCCGATACAAGGAGGACCCGATAACAAAGGAGATTACCACGGATCCGAAGACCAGGGCGCTTGAGCTTGTTCTGGTAAGGAATACACCCCCGCGTAATTAGCTCCATATGGTTGCATTCTAATTAATGAAGCCAAATTTCTAAATGGTTCACATTCCTTCCACAGGCGACTGAAAGCAGTAGCGCGGGGTCGACTACGAGCAACCCTTGGGACACCACTCTAAATAGGGCGTTGAATGTAATGAAGAACAAGGATAAGCTCAGTAAGCCGACGTCAGCTGGTCGTGTGGCCGGCAAAGGCTTGTCCACAAAATGGGGGTCATACTATACCGCTGGTGTGCGGAAGGAGAAAAAGACCAGCTCGGAAAGCGAGGCGCACGAGGTTCAAGAACTCAAGGCACAGGTGGCGCGGATTTCGGAGATTGTCCAAGAGCAAGTGGAATAACGACTCGGAGCGACGATCACCGCCATTGTGCCTACCTTGATCCAGGGGTTGAGTGCGTGGATTGCGGGCGGCCAACAGGGGCCGCCCCCGATTCCTAGCTTCACGGCCAGCAACTCGCAGAATGCGATGGCGGGGCCATTGGTGTATCCGGCGGAGGCAGCATTGGTGTCTCCGACGCTGGCACGGGAGCTTAATGCACCCGGGTGTACGCTGGCCGGCACCTCTGCAGCAAGCGGCCCCTCCGTCAACTGCACGCCCGCCGTTGGCGGTGCCTCGACATTAGCCGAGCTCGACGCCATCATCACGGTAACTAATTAAGCCTCTCTCGGCCGAGGACTTCATCTCCTTGCCTTTGACTGGGCATCCCTGACGCCCTACATGTTTTCGGAGGGCGCCGTCGACGTTCCGTGCACTCTCCTGCACTTCGTGAACAACGAGTTGGTCGATGTCGCCAAGGGCCAAATCGTCAACCGGGCAACCCCTTGTTCCACGGTACCCAGATGCCACCCAACTTGTTTAGGGTTCAACTGGTTCAGGTGCTGCCAGGCTGCGACGAGTTGTTACCTCCGATTTGACCCGTTGGGGCCGACGATGATGACGTGATGACCCTAAGCGCCTGCCTGAGCTGGCCCCTGCTTTGGCCGAAGAGCCAGATTTGTTTGGGGGCGGGGGACACCACCCCAAAGACAACACCGCCAGTCGTGCCAGTGCCAAGTCGGCCCCATGGCAAGACCGCCGCAACGGTGCCGGACATCCCTATGCCACTGGATCCAAACATGCATATGGCACAGGATCAGAACGACTACGACGACGATACATTTGGCAACGTCGATCAGTACTTTGTCGAACATGGGTACGATGGCGACTTCATGGGGGCTCCTTCTCAAGAACCCAACCCAACAAAAGACGTGCGCGATCTAGCTGGTACCGCGAAGAAGCCAAGTTGCAACAGGCGTCGTCTGCCGTTCAGCTCTCAGGAGACGCCTCCAGCTGCCGTCTTCACCGAGCCTCAGATAGGCGAGGTGCAGAATATTATCAGCCCAAACACACTCAAGAAGGCGGTCTGTGAGCATAACTCGGTCCCATTACAGGAGAAGAAGAAGGCACGCAAAAGAAAGACTAACAAGGGTGCGAGCCAGGCGGCACCGAGTACGAGCCGTGCTCAGGACGGGCCACCTTCACCTGAGGATATCTCGAGGAGGGTGCATGTGGCGGGTAGGGCAATGCTACCGACAAATATGCTCAATGCTGCAACCGGTGCTATGCGGAGTCTGCATGACAGTGTTCTTTCTTTGGAGAAGCGGCGTCTCAGAGAGAAGGATGTGGCATACCCGGTTTTCACGACCAAGATGCCAGAGGGCAAGGGCTTTGTGGATAACTCCATCGGGTGTACGATCGTCCTGCGGTTTGATGACATCCACGCTATGATGAACCTTCATCCGCTGCACTACACCTTCGTTCGGCTATTTTCGCTGAGTATGGAGATGCGGATCATTCGCGACAAGACCCCGGACATCGTGATAGTCGACCCCTTCTACATGTGTGCCAAGATCTTGGGCAGCGCTGGGGACCGACAAGTCGCGAGTTCTTACCTCGAAGGCGTCATTCTGGCAAACCAAGATAAGGATAACTTCCTCGTGCCTTACTTTCCCGAGTAAGTCCTCCCCTCAACCGGCCCGTAACATATGAATTCTTAGATTTCGATCGTTTTTCTTTTAACATTCCGTGTTTTCTGCAGTGACACACATTGCACGCTCATCCTCCTAAGCCCCAAATATTCCATGGCCACGTATTTCGACCCGGACCGTCAGTCGAACGTAGACTACACAAATGTCAAGAAGGTTCTTGATGATGTTCTCCCCGGCTATGCCAAATCTGGAGGCACCTTCACCAGGCCTATTCGTAAGTACGGCAAGCACGTGTTCTCCCACAATACGACGTTCTGCTGCGTCAAGCAGCCGCCTGGCGGTCAGAAGGGTGCCTACTATGCCATCCATCACATGCGGGCGATCGTACGGGACCATCATCAACTTCTGCTACCGAGTAAACTCAAAGATTGGGCAAAGAGCGTGTCGGCAATCCAGGACGCGGACCTCCGACAAGAATTCTTTCGCATCCAGTCGGAGTTTGCGGAAATCATCCATCAAGATGTCCTTCGTACCTCGGGGCAGTTCTACCTCAGAAATCAACCGTCCAACAGTGACATCGACACAATGCTACAAATGCAGGCTGACAACGCCCGTTCTTTCATGACTCCCATGATAGACGGCGGCTTCATCCACGCTCCGGTCCCTTGAGTCGAGTCGAAAGCAGTGATGCTTTGTCTAGTTCAGAAACATCGATTGGCTCATGTTGTAATTAAACTTTAATGAACTTGTAGTATGTCTCTTTGGTTTCGAGAGTCATTCAACTTAGATGTAATCGATGCTATTAATGTCTTGCTTTTCTCTTCCGATCGTTCTGTTGCATACTTATATATTGCTTATGTATTGTCTGTGAATTGGTACTAACGTTTCGTTTGGCTAGTGCATAGCGATGCCGACGTATGTCGTGTACAAGGGTAAGGTTCCCGGAGTCTACGACGACTGGGAGGAGTGTCGGAGACAGGTTCACCGATTCAGCGGTAACAGTTACAAAGGGTACACCACTAGGGCCAAGGCCGAATCTAGATACGCCCGCTATCTAGCGGGAGAGGGGAGGGAGCGTTGGAGGAACCGGATGAAGATGAGTTTCATCGTGATGATGCTCATCGTGATGACCGCAACTCTCTTCTATGTGATGGTAGTTTAGATGATCGATATCGACTTGTAATGTGAAGACAAACTCGCTACTCGCGGTCTCGAGACTTGTAATATAATGTTCTATCTTTGTTCGGTCTTTTCAATTCGGTGACTAATATGATGAATTGTATTCAGAGACTAATCTTCTATTGTATTCGATGAATCTGTTGTTGATGTGTGCTGTCTATATTTTGTCCAATTATACATTTTGTAACCTGTGCAAAAAACAGAAAATAAAAAAACTAATATTCATACTAATGGCGCATCACACCACAGTGCGCCATTAGTATGCCAAAGGATACTAATGGCGCATCATTAGACAGTGCGCCATTAGTATGCCGAAGTTACTAATGGCGCATCTTGCTGTTGTGCGCCATTAGTATGCCAAAGCACCTGGGTATACATGGCCCCCTGGGAGGCATACTAATGGTGCACTGTTGTATATACTAATGGCGCATCCGGTGGTGCGCCATTAGTATACCAGATACTAATGGCGCACCAGTGGTGCGCCATTAGTAAAATATACTAATGGCGTGGCACTAATGGCGCACCACTGATGCGCCATTAATGGCCAAATTAGGTGCGCCATTAGTAGGCCTTTTCCTAGTAGTGTCTCTACCAAGACCTATATTTTGGAACAGAGGGAGTATGATAGTAGTACAGTATGTTCCTTGTACTGAAGATGAGCAGGGACATTTGCAGTGTAGAGGTCTATAGGGTCGGTTGCGATGGACACTTTGAGTCTTTGATTCGTAGGATTTTGTAAACATAGGAATAGGATTTGTAGTGACCTTCCCACTTGAATCCTATAAGAAAAGCAAGGAAATGCGGGGAGCTGTGTCGCCTTTGAGAGTTACACTGATATTAACAGTACCGCACCTTCAGTTGAAGAGAACTGGTATCTGAAGCCTTTCTAGCCATACCGACAGTACTAGCACATATATTCCAGCAAGTTCCACTTTGTTGATTTTACTCTGATGCTTATGGTTTTCCCCATTATATCTACACTATGATCTGTGTAGCTGCTTTGTGTCTCACTAGCAGCAGTCCACTCTTGAAGCTAAACACTGCAATGACTTACAAAATTGGCACCAAGGCATTGAGTGCCATTCTGGATGCAATGAAACTCATACGCTCCCCATCTGTTGATTCTTGTTCAGAATATCATCCTAATGACTCTTGTTCAAAATTGCCACATATAGAGAGACAACATGGAATTGCATTTCTTTGGGCGTTGTGATTCATCATGAGTGGGCAACCAACATTGTATGCAATGAAGCGAAACCTCAAGAATATGTTTCCTCTTCTGTTCTTTAACATGTTCCTCTTTGTTTATTCTATATTTAGTACGTACAGTATGTTCCTTGTCAGGAAGGGGCGCAGGGACATCTGTAGTCAATAGCTGATAGAGCTGGCCTGTACGTGATCGATAGGCTTTCAATTACTAGCGGCAATACACCACCGTATTTTCAAGCCAATTCCACCTTCCCGATTTATATATCGTGGTTATGGTGTACCCCTGTTATGTACACTATGATCTGCCTAGTTGTTGTGTGCTCTTGTTATCATAGTTTGGCAATAAACTCTCTATACAGTATATTATGAACCTATCATCTTCCAACTATCCTTACTTCTGGAGCCTATTTTTTTGTGTACTTGTGCCAGATTATATAAATGCACGCACCATATTACAGCACACATGAGCTCTCTCATCAAAATCCAGTGATAGCACACAAGTGTTTATAGGGGCACCCCTATATTTGGATATCATCTGCATTACAAAGATAATCACACAACTATTTATGTTTTCATGGTTCTCAAAAATTATACGCAATTACAGTGAATATCATAATCCGCGCATCAGAAGAATATTGTGGTACACTGCAATGACTTACAAAATTGGCACCAAGGCATTGAGTGCCATTCTGGATGCAATTAAACTCATACGCTCCCCACCTGTTGATTCTTGTTCAGAATATCATCCTAATGACTATTCTAACCACGAGGAGTCAAAGGCAGATGGCATGTCCTGTTCACCCATCAAGGTGCATGTTCTAATTTGGCAAGGTTTTATTGATTGCGCGTATCTTGCATATGTTGTCTTGCATTTCTTCTACTTTGTTGCACCGCCATCTGCTTAGTTTACTCATCATATATGTCGAGATGCCATGCCCATCCATTATCAATACATATTCCATCTGTCAACATACCATGTTTTTCACTGAAATGATGTTCTTGTGCATCAGACATCAAAAACGAAGAGGGTGATTGCCGAACCTGAAGCAGCACCAGCAAAGTCCTTGAAAAATGTGGTGGTGCCGAAGAAATCAGACAGCACCCCACTTATATTGGTTGTACAACCAGTGACACAAAACGTAGGACCGACTCCACCAGACTGTACACATACTTCACTGGCCACACCACTAGCCCCACCACACAGGACCTGCACTCCAGCAAAAGGTATACCGATTTCATTTGCCATATCATTAGCCGTACCACAGAAAAATCCCACTCCAGCAAAAAGTACAGCAAGTCCAGCGGCCGAAGACCCATCCCAACTGCAGAGACGGCCAATTCCTGCAGATTGGAACCCCGTTCCATTTATTCCTAGTTTAAAAGACAATGCTTTTGATGTTGTTAGGGACTACGTGCATATATTCCCATCATGGGAAGATTATAGTGAAGACAAACACCATTTTCACATCTTCCTGTCCAACTTACGTGTAAGTGCTATTATTCATGGTTATTATTTTCCTATTTTCTGCCGATTGAACACAGCAATGATTTACATTACATTGTTGTAACTAGGCGAGGGTCAATCTGGATAGTCATGATGAGCAAAGCTTGCTTGTGCTTTTCAAGGAAGCATTGCAGCAGTATCGGTGTTACCTGAGGAAATCACACTTTGATGGCAAGTCTATAAACGAATTTCCGGTGAAGTCTCCTGTGCTAAATTTAGAAGACATTGAATGGAAAAACCTTGTTATGCACTGGTCTCGTTCCCAGGATGAGGTACTGTCTATGAAATCACATGACAATTTGAACTTCTACTTTTCCGCATGTGCCTTACGGATCTTTTTTGCAGAAAATCTGCTCGAAGAAGAATTCCGGTTTGAAAAGAACGACAAGATATGCAAATATGTTGCCCGCTGCTTTGCTCTAGTTAGTACCTGTTGTCCTGTATCACTGTACTTGCATACCTACCTGGTTCATTATGTGACAGCAGTATGCATGATAGCTTGCTTATCAATTGTTCGCTCCAAATTATCTGATCTATATGAATGGTTACATTAGTGTAAAATATATCCAACGCCAATGAATTTTTTAGCTCTGCATTGTTCTTGTAAGTACATGTTGTCCTTTATCAGTGTACTTATATTGACAGGTAGTTGTTCATGTACCATCACTCTGCAGCTTATTTTCCTTTCCCCTTCATTTTCTACACATCAGATCTATATTTACTCTTACCATAAGGTTGGTACTGAAGAAGTTTAGCTGTGCATTGCTCTTGGTTGTGCCTTTTGCCTGTATCGCTGCACATACATTTATAGCTACTTGGTTATGTAGCATCACTCCTCATCTTATCTTAAATATTCTCCATTTTTTCGTATATTATCACATCTATATTTACTCTTAACAAAATGTAGAATAAAGGCAATGCTTATGAAGAAGATTATGTGGTAAACTTCTTTAATTGCCCCCTCATCAGCATGGACAAGGGCTTTATAGAGCCTGTCTTCACAAGTAATGTAAGTTTGTCCTTCTCAAGCCTTCAAACTTTGTTGTGTATATTTGGTTAGGCATGACTGCAATAGCTGTTTATTTTTGGTGTTTGCATCAAATTGCATGTTTAAAGTTTATTATATAGTTCATAAACAAAAGTTTGTCCTTCTCAATTTAAGTTTTCAGTTGTACAACCAAGTTCCTTCTTCATACCATGTATATTATCTTCTTTTGCACTGCATGTATGCTTCTGTTCTTCATCTGTAATCTAGTAGTGTGGTGCACCTACCCACTATAGCACAATGTCATATTCTGCAATGTCTTAACTATGAACAATGTCATATCATTCTACTATTATTTAAACCATCTCTTTATTTGCCATTCTGAAATGGGATAAATTGACAGCACACTAACCATTGATACTTATGAGTTCTTGATCTGTAATCCAGTGGTGTCGTGAAGCTGCCAACTCCTTCACAATGTCATTTCCTACCATGTCTTGACCTGAACAATACCATATTGTGTTAATGCAATTTTAAACTGTGTCACTTTATTCATCACTAAGAAATGTGATGAATTGTCAGCACTGATACTTTTATGTGCAAAACCTGTCATCTATCTGCTTGTTTATCTCTCAGAGTGAGAAAGATATAAGTGTTGAACAAGTGCAGTCTCATCATCTTGCTCAGCTGCTTGCACTGCAGCTCCCCAGCAAGGCTAACCTTTCTTGAACTCTATTGAAGTGCTGTCAGTTTTGTATAGTATTTTGTCGGCATGTTTATTTGCACTGGTGGCGATCTTTGATGCCCAGTGTATGTAATCTGCTGTCTGCTTGTGCTTTATTATCTTAGTGGCGAACTTTGATGCCCAGTGGATGTAATATGCCGTAATTTCTTTATTGTATAGTCTAGGTTTTTTCTTATTCACGATGCTGCAGTTATTTTACTGTATATATATACTGTCTTCGTAGTAAACCGGCCAAACCGTAAAATTATGGTACATAATCGGGCCGTCATGCAATCATGATGTATGATCCGCATCATGGGCCCCGTCATCTTGGTCCGTTAAACGACCAAAAGTAAACTGGCCCACTAGTAGATAAGGGCCTTTAATAGTCCAAGTAAACCCCGACCCTCTTTTCGCAAGAAAACTCAATGGGCTTTTAGGTGGCTGAGAAGTAGGTTGGGCCTGAAACATGTCGAACAGCTCATGGGCCGGCAGCAACCCGAAATGGACCCCAGCCCATGAATGTGCGAATCAAATCATGGGCTTTTTACATGCCAAAATTGTCTCGGTCCTTGTTTGGTCCAATCAGATATCGGCTGCGAGCAGGCCAGATGCAAACCGGGCCGTAGTTAGGCCCAACTATATAATGGGCTTTTAACAGGCTGAAATTAATATAGGGACGAAATGTTAAACGGACCCTTAACAGGCCGAAACTAATATCAGGCCGAATTACTAAATGGGCCTTTAGCAAGTGGGCCCAAAAGCATAGCGCCCAGTTGACGGGCCGAATCTGATATGGGCCATAATTTAGCCCAAAGCCTCTTAAAGGGCCGGACCTGATCTAGGCGTAACTTGGCCCAGAACGTGGTAGGATTTACGGGTCGGATCTCATATGGGCCATTATTAGGCCCAGAACATGGCAGGCCATTAATGGACCGGATCAAATATGGGCCGACATTTGGCCCAAAACATGGAAGCCAGTTAATGGGCCGGCCTACTAGGGTCGTCATCTTGTGGGCCTACAGCTGGGCCGACCCATTAATGTCGGCAAAATCTCGTGGGCCTTTAGCTGGGCCGGCCCATTATGATCCGCAAGAATATTGTGGGCCTTTACCTGGGCCGGCCCATTATGGCACACAAAAATCTTGTGGGCCTTTACCTGGGCCAGCCCATTATGGCCCGCAAAATCTTGTGGGCCTTTAGCTGGGCCAGCCAACACTACTAGGAAAAGGGCTATAGATAGGATTGATACTAATGGCGCACCATGGAAGTAGTGCGCCACTACTATATACTAATGGTTCACCTGTTGGTGATGCGCCGTTAGTGTGGAAGACACTAATGGCGCACCAGAAACAGGGTGCGCCACTAGTATTAAATTTTTTTTCATTTTTCCATACATACTAATGGCGCATCAGGTCGAAGTGCGCCATTACTAGTTCTAACTAGTAATGGCGCACTACCACGTGGTGCACCATTAGTAAGCTTCCCCCTCACTCCACCCGTTCCCCTCCCTCCCTTCCTCCCAGCCCACTCGACCTAATTTGCCCCCTCCGCCCCAACCGTACGCCGCCGCAACCGCCGCCGCCCCCTCCGTCCCCTTCGTCCCCTGCCGCCGCCGCCCCGACCCCCGCCGGAATCCAC
>NC_041386.1:671265679-671281303 GCF_002162155.2 Triticum dicoccoides | reverse complement strand
CTCTCCACCCTTCCTCCCCATTCCCTCCCTCCCTCCCCTTCCGCCGCGCCCTCCGCCTCCCCACTGTCCTAGCACCCACAGCGACGACACGAGGCCTCGCGCCCCCGCAGCCCCGTCGTCTCTGCTCCGGCTTCGGGCCTCCTCCCGTCTCCAGATGGAGCGCTGCCAGACCTCCGCCCGGCCGCCGCAGCCGCAGCCCGCTCCCGCCCCGGCCCCAACCCCAGGTGCGGCGCCGATCCACCCACCAACTCATTAGCCTGCTCCGGCTTCGGGCCTCCTCCCCTCTCCAGATGGAGCGCTACCAGACCTCCGCCCGGTCGCCGCAGCCGCAGCCCGCTCCCGCCCTGGCCCCAACCCCAGGTGCGGCGCCGATCCACCCGCCCCGACCACGGCTGAGGGGCCTCCTCTTTGACGTCCGGGCCAAGATCGATGCGGAGGCCGCCGACGCCTTCCCGTTCCAGAAGCAGTGCAGCGTCGGCTCCGTGGCGTGCACCGACCCGACCCTCTGCTTCAACAATGGCAACTCTGAGGTCGGTGGCGCCTGTTGGGAGGACAGCTCCGAGCCGGCGTCTGCAGACTGCAGGTTCGGTGAAGATGGCAATTGCAATGGCAATGGCAGTGCGTCGCGGGAGGTCGATGCTCCGGAACAACAGGTGCGTTCCAGGGATGTCGTTGAGCTCTGCTTCCCTAGCTGAATCCATGAATGTGGTCAGTGATTATTTGGGGTTTTTGCTTCGGTAGTTCTTGCATGGGAGTTGTTTTACATTTTTGGTGAAAATACACTCTCATGGAACGAAAGGGCAATCAGTGAGTACAACTGATATGATGTTCTTATGTCTTGATACCATGCTTACTCATATAATAGCAATAGAAGGAAGTTAATAGTTATGCTCAGGAGGATGTGTTCTGGTACAAAATTGTAATGCCAATATGCGCTTGATCTCTTATCTCTGGTTTGGATTCATGAGTATTCAGGCAATCGGATGGGACCATGATACAGATAAAAAATGCACCGTCTTTGGTTCTTTCTCGCTGTTCGATATCAATTTCTTAGTTAACTTGAGCATCGATTCAGAAAAATTCTTCCACACATAACCTGATGATATAAGCCTCAAGCAAAACTGAAGTAGCTGCAATTGGTAGCGATATCTAGCTAGCTTGACTGGATTATGTGCTTAATTCACTGAATTTGGTTGGTGAAGATGAATTAGCAGCTCCCCCATGTAGCTAGAATTGGTATCATTTCTATGGAGAATGACCAATTCAGCTTCTTACCCCTAAAAAAATCAGCTTCTTTAAAACTGACAGCAGGTTCCTCCCATGTTTCACTTTTTCTAGTTAGTTTCTTCCAGCTATAGGTTAGTTTACAGCTAGAATTATGTATTTCAACCATTTATATGTTTAGTTTCCAGCTATATGTTAGTTTACATCTACTTGCTGCTAATACAACATAATATTTGATATGAGCAGGGTGAACAACCTTCAGGTCCCGGGAATCTACTCAGGGCTGCAGACACTTCTTGTTCTTACCTGCAAATTTAAAATGAAAGCACAATCAATCCATATTAAGTGCTCATCCTAGTGGCAGGCAAAATAATTAGGGGAGTGTGTCATTCTTGCTATGGTCATGTAAGAGAAATGCTCTGCCTTGCTAATTTTACCATGAGATTTGGGGTAATCAGCTAGTTCCGGTCAAAGCAAGTGGTTTTCCTGAGCTATGCCTTGGTTAGAAAATGATGTATGATGGGCATCATGCATGTTATCATGCATGTTTTATGATTTGTTGTAAGGGTACTAATTGGTCTCTTCTGCTGCTTATCAGAGATGGCGGGAAGCAGCCACCGCCGCTCTGCGACACCGCAGTACGAGTTGGATGCTTCCGAGTTCTTCACTATCATACTTGAGACTTCAGTATCATCCATGACGCAGGTATATAAAACGAGAGATCTCCCCTTCACCCATCTCATTATGATATCTGTTGTTTGCTACATCACTCATTGTCCCAAACTGCAGAGAATGCCTGACAGTTTTATGAACATGCTGATGAGTGAAGATGCGCCAAATAATGTGAAGATGCGACAGGCCGGCAGCGGGTTTCGCAGGCAGTGGGATGTGGAGTTGGTGATCAAGGAGGGCCACATGTACTTGTCTCGTGGGTGGGAGAAGTTCTACCGTGCCTACGACCTGCGGTTGGGGTACTTCCTTCTCTTCAGGTACGACGACGACCCCACCATGCTCATCGTGAAGGTGTTCAACACGACTATGTGTCGCATGCGCTACGCTGACGATGATGATGCCGGTACGTTCTGCCTCTTCTTATTCCTCTACATTTGGCTTTGTCTCATATCGATTGTTAACGGTCATTGTTGCATTTTGGACAGGTAATGGGAGCAGCAAGTGCGACACTGGCTACAGCCAAAGCAGCAGCGACTATGGCTATAGCGAAAGCAGCAACAATGCTGGCTGTAGCGAAAGCAGCAGCGATTCTGGCAGCAGCATAGACAACAAGAAGGATGATCCGGACTGGAGTGCGGGAGAAGAGGAGCAGAGTGGGGATGAGGAGCTGCAGGATGACGATGGGCATCAGGCTGAGGATGACCTAGTGCTGGTGGTGGCTGACCAAGGGCAAGAGATGGTGGTGGCTGACCATGGGCAAGATATGGAGGTGGCTGAGGATGACCTAGCGATGGTCGTGCCTGAAGGTGGCCTCGCGATGGTGCTGGTGCCTAACAATGACCACGCACCGGTGGTGGCGCCGGCGATCCCAGGCGACATGACCACGCACCGGTGGTGGCGCCGGCGATCCCAGGCGACATGACCACGCCAATTGTGGTAGAAGACTACATCCGACTGCCTCCACCGCCTCCACCGCCTCTCCGCTCTTGGCGCGTGAGGCTGAGGAAGGAGAAGGAGAAGAACAATGCATGAGAACTGAACTTTGTGAGGTATGTCAGATCTCCAAAATGATATATATATATATATATATATATATATATATATATATATATATATATATATATATATATATATATATACTTAGTTACCTATGTTATCTCTAATATGCTTAGTTTCCTATAGGTTAGCTTCATTTTACCTAAGTTGGCTCTAATATGCAAACTTAGAGCTTATATGCTTAGTTTCCTATAGGTTAGCTCCAAAATAACTTATGTTAGCACAAAATGATCAAGTTTACATAATAAGCTTATAGTCTTTTTCTTATTCTTCTTCTTTTCCAAAATGACATAGGTTAGCTTCATTTTACCTAAGTTGGCTCTAATATACAAACTTAGAGCTTATATGCTTAGTTTCCTATAGGTTAGCTCCAAAATAACTTATGTTAGCACAAAATGATCAAGTTTACATAATAAGCTTATAGTCTTCTTCTTATTCTTCTTCTTTTCCAAAATTCTTCTTATTCTTCTTCTAGTGTTCTTCTTCTTCTAGTATTCTTCTAGTCTTCTTCTTTTTCTTCTTCTAACTTCTTGTTTATCATTTTGCAGATTTGATTTAATTCACCGAAGCTTGCATGGATGGAGTGCTTCTTTTCCATTTGTGTTTTTATTTTATATCAATGTGAAACTTTTGTGAATTGATGGATAACGGTGTTGGATGAACAATGTGAAACTTTTGTAATATGTAACGATGGAACTATGTGTTGGCTATGTATGTATATATGATGGAACTTGTGTGTTGGCTATGTATGTATATATGATGGAACTTGTGTGTTGGCTATGATTGTTATATGGATGCTTGTTGTATATATATGTGTTGGATATCTCATAGGTGAAATAGTGACCTGAGATTAAGAAAAAAAATTAAAAAAATTGTTACTAATGGCGCACTACCATGTGGTGCGCCATTAGTATAGAATACACTAGTGGCGCACTATGGGCAAAACTAATGGCGCACTGCATGGTGCGCCATTAGTATAAAATTCTAGTGGCGTGATACTAATGGCACACTGGTAATGCGCCATTAGTAGGCAAAACCAGTGCGCCATTAGTAGGCCTTTTCCTAGTAGTGCAATTATGGTCCGCAAAATCTCACGGGCCTTTAGCTGGGCCGACCCATTATGGTCCTCCAAATCTTGTGGGCCTTTAGTTGGACCGGCCCATTTAAACTTGATGGTTCGGTCCACGTGTCAACATATCATAGGCGTGTTTGGCCCATTGGATGAGTGACACATGTGCCAACACGGAGCTGACACGTGTCTCCTCCAGCCAATGATGATTTTACACGTGGAAACTCCCCATTGGTCGGGGCTATTAACGGGTTATCAGATCCAAAACCCAACCCGATAGCTTAACGGCGTTCCATTACGGTGGATGCCACGTGTCGGTCACCCTTGACGAAAGCACTTCTGTGACACGCGATTTATCGTCATGGAAGTGGACACTTCCGTGATGATAATTTTGGTAATGTCATGGAACACTTCTACGACAGCACAGGTATGACTATCTTGATTCTGTCATAAAATCGTCATGGATGTACATGCATGACAGAAAATGCGACCTACTCTGACAAACACGTATCATCATGGAAGTGTATTTTTTAGTAGTGATGCATTACGGAACAAGTAAAGAGACTTTCCGGTAACGAGATAGAACTAGGTATGAAGATACCAACGATCAAATCTCGGGCAAGTAACATACTGATGACAAAGGGAGTAACATATGTTGTCATAGCGGTTCGTCTGATAAAGATCTTCGTAGAATATGTGGGAACCAATATGAGCATCCAGGTTCCACTATTGGTTGTTGACCTGAGAGGTGTCCTGGTCATGTCTACGTAGTTCTCGAACCCGTAGGTTCCGCACGCTTAACGTTCAATGACGATTTGTATTATATGAGTTATGTGTTTTGGTGACCGAAGGTTGTTCAGAGTCCCGGATAAGATCACGAACATGACGAGGAGTCTCGAAATGTTCGAGAGGTAAAGATTGATATATTGGAAGGTGGTATTCAGACACCGGAAGTGTTCCGGAATGTATCGGGTACATACCGGAGTACCGGAGGGGTTACCGACGGCCGCCCCTCACTCTCCCTCTCCACTCTCTCACTCTCTCCCCATGCCACTGCCGTCGTCCGACGCCACCAACGCTCCTGCTCCTCCTCCACCAAGGTATCTCCTCCCTCCCTCCTCTTCCCTCCACCTCCCTCCCTCCCTCCTTCCACCTCCTTCTCCCTTCCTCCCTCCTATCTCCTCCCTCCCTGCCTCGTCCGTCCTCCTCCTCCCTCCATCTCGCTCCCTCCCTCCCTCATCCCTCCCTTTTCCTCCCTCCACCTCCCTCTGTTTTTGAAATTTTAGTAATATTTTTTTTGTAAAAATATTTAGTAACATACATTTTTAGGTGTAGAATGCTATATGCAAAAAATTTAGGTATTAAATTTAGTAATAGAAGTTTGTAGTAAGAAAATTTATGTATAGAAATTTTTAGTAAGTGTTGAATAGAGTAGAACTAGGGTATTTAGTTATGCCAATCTCACATTGCCAAGTTGAGAGAGAGAGAGAGACCTATTTAGTTATGTTTCTTGTCGGAATGAAATGTTCAGATTATAAGATATATTGAATTTTTTTGTTAATATTTTGAACCATAGAAATGCAATGAGCACCAAGTTTGAATGTTCATGTGGCACAGGGTAGGTCAACGACGCTCAGAATATCACTGATGACACATGCGCCCAGTCGACATCCATCGTCTATAGTGAGTAAACATGGTCTATGTGGTTTCATAGATGTAATGGTAGTAGATGAGTAGTTGTGACAATGTGTATGTACATCTTTGTATCACAGGGAAAATCCAAGTTGCCTATGTTTTGCCGGAGTGTTGATTCATTTCCATTCTGGTAAATTTTAGGCGCTCGATATATCCTATTTTAGCAAATGTCAAGCTTGATTTTTCCATGAATTTTAGCATGACTTGTGCTAGAATATGTAGGAAATATTGAGTGTCATGGATTTGCCGAAAAGAGAATTAAACGACATTTCGGGTTGACTTTATTAAGTCTGTCGGGGATCCATACATGACAGTCAAAAAATCAGTGAGCAAGAGTGCCCACCATATATGAGAGAAGAAGAATGCCGCTGTAGTCGTGGGGGTTGCTTCTCCTTCTTCTCCTTGGGCTAGACCTTTGTTATGCACTAGGGGAAGGAGGAGTAGCGACCATCATCAACGGTCGGAAAATCAGTGAGGGAGGAAGAATCCTAACTGTTATCGTAGGGGTAGCTTATTCTTCATTCGAAGGTGCTAGACATTTTGGTGTAATGCAGTTTCAAATGAAAGTAGGAGCTACCATCACCGATGGTCGCAAATGTCAGAGAGGAAGAATCCCGACTGTTGTCGTGGGAGCCGCTTCTCCTTCATTCTCGTGTGCTAGACATTTTGGTGTAAGGCACTCGGTGACGAAGGGAGGAGCGACCATCACGGACGGTCGAATATATCAAAGAGGGAGTGCCACCATATACACCACGTGAGATGAGAGTTTTCAAGGAAGATTCAACAGACCGAAAGTCAACCCTTGATGAATAATAATGATCTGCGTGTTGAGTTCCTGGTAGTTGTCGTTGATTTATAATCTTTGAATTTTGAACACAGGAAATGTCAAACAATGATCAGTTCCCGGAGTGCGACTACTGCTGCGATGACCGGGATTTGTGTGGCAGGGAGCCTCGCCTGCAAAATGGTAGGTTCTTCACCGTGATGCTGGAAGAGACCTTCGACGGTACGCAATGACAGGTATTTCATCGTAATTAATCATGACTTGTGCTTATTTGCTTCAACATGCAATTTCCTTTTTTTCAATTCGACTAGTACATCCCGTGCCACGCAAGACCGTATTTCTTGCAGAAGCTCGGTTTCCAAGACTTTGAGAATATGGAGATGAGGTGGGCTCACCTCAGGACTAAACATGGTTATGCGTTTTGGGTTAAGTTGTACAATGTGCTTGATAACTCACATTTCGGTTGCTCTAATGGGGAAGCTATCTGCAAGGCCTATGCATTTGAGGAGAATATGCAAATAGCATTTGATCTTCTTCCCGAAGATGATGATGTTGAAAAAAATATCGATATTTGGATGGATGTGGATATGCCTCCAGTTTTGCCTAAATGTGAGTTTGTCAAACTAATTTGTTAGGTTAAGTAATTTATATTATTTATTTAAAATTATTTGGTGTTTATTGCTACTAAACTTGTTTATTTGTAATTATCAGCTTATTTCTTATCTTTAAGAAATACTCGGAAGGCTGTACATAGGACGTACTACAGCTATCGTTTCGAGCTTAATTGTGAGCTGAAAGGATATCTTGTCTCATTTATAGATGATGTTGAGACCTTTAAGACCAATCACTTTATCAGCCTAAATTTTAGTGGGTACATGCCACTAGTCCATGAGTTGCATGATGAGAACTTCATAGCCAAAGTATGATTTTGTTAATGATGGTAACTTCATTGCAAACATTCTTCTTAAGCTAACTATATATGCTACTATTGTGTTGTTCAACAGAAGCTCCCGAAGGAGGTTGTGCCTGACATGATGCTTAACGACGGTCATACGTATATGGTTAGCTTACGACCATTTTCTCTAACGGCTTATCATAGTGCATGCTCTATTTCTTTGAAAGATGCAAGGCTCAATATCAAAGAATGGATCAGACCAACCAATGCTCACACGCAACCGATTGGATACAACATGCATGTGTGCAAGCCACAACCTGGCGACATGTGGATCTCCATTCTCCATTTTCAAGATGGACCGGTTTACCCGTTTTATGCTATTTTACTTAGGAGAGAGGAGTATGTCCTAGGGAGTAAGAACAATTAGCTAGTGTTGATTATGACTATGATGATGATGATTAGTTGTTATTATGATGATGAGTTATGTGCTACAATGTGTTAGCTAAAATGATGAGTTGTTATATGACTCATAGATGATGATCATGAGGAGTTGTTATGAGTATGATGATGACGATGATGACTTGTTATTATGATGATAAGTTGTTATTATAGATCATATGATGAGACTACTTTGTAAACATGTACAAATATAGTGCAAATACGCAAAAGAAAATAAAAATACAGGAAACTGTAGCGGTAGCGGTGGTTGTACACACGCTACTGCTAGGTTGAGTAGCAGCAGCGCTTGTTGGACACACGCTACTGATAGGTAGGGTAACAGTAACGCTGGTGAACCGGCGCTACTACTAAGCAATAGCTGTAGCGTTGTACAGTAGGGCGGCGCCCAGCGCTACGGGTAGGCTTTCATCCCGCGCAATTACTAGTGTTTTCCGTAGTAGTGAGTCTTATTCAAACCCCATTACATAGTGTCTTTTTTAGCCGTAAGCTGAATGCCAGAGATGTAACTACATATTTCATGCCATTGGCTCAATAGTACCGCATTAAGTCTTCTTCTCAAGAAAGAAGAGGACGTGATAGTGCTAATTTTGTCTATAGTGCAATCTTGGTCATTCCAGATGTCAAATAGTTGAGGGAATTGAGCATTAAATGGGGGTCAGCCCATTGGAATCTTTTCACTATCTAGCTAAATCACCAGATTCTTGCTTGATTTTTCTACTAATTGGAAATATGAGCAATTTGCTGAATGATTTTATTAACAGAAATACTAGATAACGCATGGCTAGTATAGCAATGATAAAATAAGCCATGCAATTTGACAAAGAGAAGGTAAACAACATGTTCATATATGAACCGTAACTAAACATATCTAGAGCAGACAGTATAGCAGGTTGCATATATGAAATAGAGTCTAACATATCTAGGGAAAATACTAGGACAAGGAACTATAGCAGAACCTCTAATAGAAAGGGGACAAACACGTACAGGACAGCAGCAGGAGCAGAGGCACTGGACTTGGGGCCGGTGTCCTCCATGTCGTCGAGGAGGTTGTCGACGCCGGGGAAGTAGTCGTCGAATTCCGGGGCGTCCGTGACGAAGAAGTCAGTAGTCGCGCAGAGCGCTCCCCAAAAACTTTATCACCCTTCTCTCCTATAGGACTCAAAAGGTGCGGTTTCAGAGGCCTACTGTCCCGACCTACGGTGCACGCCGCAAGCCGGGATGGGGAAGATTGTAGCAGCAGCACAGTGCTCAGGAACTAGGTGGCGAGAGGAAGAGGACCTTCTGTTGTGTATCTCTGGAGAGGAGCGACCTCTCTTATATAGGCACAGGAGAGGGACGCGAACAAGCTGCGGTGGGACGTGAAGCAGCGGAGGGAGACAAAGCGAACAGGCCGTTCGTATTCACTCTCCACTATAGCAAAACGTTTCAGCTCCCGTGTGATCGTTCGTATACCCGTCGTGCATGGCAAAAATTTAGACATCAGCTCGGCTCATTCCCGCAACCCGCGGCGCATCGTGACGAGGCGTGGCGAGGCGGGCGGCGGAGGAGGAGCGCGCGTGGATGTCCCTCTTGTTATCATGCTCATACATGTGGGGAAAGAACCTCCCTTATAAAGAGGTTCAACTCCCTCTAAACTAGCAATATGGGACTAAACTTTAGTTCCACCTCTTGCCTTGCACGAATGGGCTACGTGGGCCTCTAGGATTTATTAGGAATTTCTGAAACTGCTATTGGGCTAGGACCAAATAGACAAAAATTCCAGCAATCCCCCACCAGATCCCAGAGGCACACAAAATTTGCCTTTGGTTCTAATACACTATTTTATATACCGATACTGCAGTGGAGACTGTTAAGTTGAATTTCCACCTAGAACTCTATGCTACACTAGTAAGCAACTTGAACAGTGGACTGGGCCTTGATCTGTAAGTTTTCTGCGAATCTAGCTTCACACAAAGCCTTGACCAGTACGTGGCTACCGTGGGTCTTCCCCACGGGTGGAGCTTATGCGTCATACTCTGAGACCTTTCATGAGTTTACTAGAGAGAACCCTACTCTCATAGATTGGGACGTTTAACAATCAGACTCATATAGGTGCGTTCTTCATAAGATGTTCTGCAGGACAACATCTCTGCTTCAAAGAGCCACTTAGAACACATTAAGATATAGATCAACCTGCCATGCAGATTAGGAGAGTATTGCATCTTCATGGAGTGGTATTTTTAACAGTAAGGATACTCTCCTCCCAGTTGACCAACAGCTTGTCTTCCACATCTAATTCACGGGATCTCCGATCACAAAGAATAGGTTACCACTATGAACAACTCATATTGAGGGTCTCATACCCATCTCCCTCGATGCATTATCTATCACATTACGTGATAGACCCTTAGTGAAAGGATCTGCCAGATTTTTTGACGTTTGGATATAATCCAATGCAATAACTCCAGAGTTTCTCATTTTCCTGACAGACTTTAACCTTCTCTAAACATGTCTTGATGACTTCATGTTATCCTTTGAGCTGTTCACTTTCGTGATCACAGTTTGATTGTCGCAGTTCATAAGGATACCCGGTACAGGTTTCTCAACAACCGGCAAGTCATTCAAGAGCCAGCGAAGCCAGTCTGCTTCGACCGTAGTTGTATCTAGTGTTGTGAGTTCTGCTTCCATTGTTGACCTCATTAAGATGGTCTCTTGCAAGACTTCCAAGAAACAGTGCCACCTCCATGGGTGAATACATAACCGCTCATGGCCTTTATCTCGTCAGCATCTGAGATCCACTTTGAGTCACTATACCCTTCAAGCACCTTTGGATGCCAGTGTAGTGAATTCCATCATTTGCAATGCCTTTCAAATAACGCAAAACTCTCTCTAGAGCTTTCCAATGCACATCTCCTGGTTTTGAGACAAACCGGCTCAGTTTTCTAACAGCAAAAGAGATGCCAGGTCTTGTAGCACTGGCTAAGTACATAAGCGAACCAATAATCTAAGAATATTTCAATTGGTCTCTAGCAATTCTTCGATTCTCTAGAAGCAACACTAGCATCATATGGTGTTGGAGAGGGCTTGTAGTCACTGTAGCCAAAGCGACTCAAGATCTTTTCCACATAGTGAGATTGAAGCAATGTAATCCCACCATCATCGTCTCGCAACAACTTGATGTTCAGAATGACATCAGCCACTCCTAAATCCTTCATCTCAAAACAACGAGATAGGAAATCCTTGACCTCCTTAATAACATTCAGATTTGTTCCAAAAATCAGTATGTCATCAACATACAAGCAAAGCATAACTCCCTCGCCCCCACCATGGCGATAGTACACACATTTTTCAGCTTCGTTCACAACAAAGCATGTAGCTGTTAAAGTTCTTTCAAACTTCTCATGCCACTGTTTGGGTGCTTGCTTGAGTCCATACAAAGACTTCGGCAACTTGCACACTTCCCCTTCCTGACCATCTATTACAAACCCATCTGGTTGTTCCATATAAATTTCCTCGTCCAACTCTTCATTTAGGAAAGCAGTCTTAACATCCATTTGATGAACGAGAAGACCATGTGAGGCAGCTAGTGAAAGTAGAACTCGAATAGTGGTCAGTCGAGCCACAGGTGAGTAAATATCAAAGAAGTCTTCACCTTCCTTTTGGGTATAACCCTTAGCCACGAGCCGAGCCTTGTACTTTTCAATAGTACCATCGGGCCTAAGCTTCTTCTTGAATACCCATTTGCATCCTATAGGTTTGCACCCATAAGGATGATCAGTTATCTCCCAAGTTTCATTCGCCAAGATGGAATACATCTCGCTATGAACTGCTTCCTTCCAGTAGTTAGCATCTTCAGATGCATAGGCCTCTGAAATAGAACTGGGAGTGTCATCTATGAGATACACAAGAAAATCATCACCAAAAGACTTTGCAGTCCTCTGTCTCTTGCTCCTAGTAGGAACTTCATTGTTCTCCTCCACAGGACTTTCAAAGTGTTCCATCAAAATGGCAGGTTCAGTAATTTTAAATGGTTCCTGATTCGATGAACTAGGTATCTCCTGATTAGATGAGGTAGCCATATCCTTCATGGGAAAGATATCTTCAAATAAAGTTGCATCATTCGACTCCATGATCGTACCGACATGCATGTCAGGTACCTCAGATTTTACAACCAAGAATCTATAACCAATGCTATGAAAAGCATATCCCAGGAAAACAAAATCCATAGTTTTTGGTCCCAGCTTCCGCTTCTTTGGAATTGGCACATTGACTTTCGCAAAACAACCCCAGGTTCGTAGATAAGAGAGATTTAACCTTTTCTTCTCCCATTCCTCGAATGGAGTTATCTCTTTGTTCTTTGTGGGAACTCAGTTTAGGACATGACATGCTGTCAATATCGCCTCCCCCCACCATGCCTTGGAGAGACCCGATGTGTCTAACATGGCGTTAACCAAATCAGTTAGAGTACGGTTCTTCCTTTGGGCCACCCCATTTGACTGAGATGAATAGGGGGGCGTCCTCTCATGGATTATACCATGTTCCGCACAAAAGGAATCAAATTCATTTGAGAAATACTCTCCACCACGATCGGACCTAAGCCTCTTGATCTTTCGATCAAGTTGGTTTTCCGCTTCAGCTTTATAGATCTTGAAATAGTTCAAAGCCTCACCGCTAGATTTCAGAAGATGCACATGACAGTATCTAGTGGAGTCATCAATCAACGCCATGAAATATTTATTTCCACCTTTTGTCAAAACACCATTCATTTCACATAGATCTGAATGTATGAGTTCTAGTGGTGCAAGATTTCTCGTTTCCGCAGTCACATGAGACTTACGTGGTTTCTTAGCTTGCACACACACTTGACACTTGGATCCCTTGACAGTGGTGAAACTAGGGATTAAGTTCAACTTAGCTAGTCGCGACATGCAACCAAAGTTAACATGACAAAGACGTGAATGCCACACATTTGTTTCACTATTGTTGCAAATATGATTAACAACTTTATTGCAAACGTCTGATAAGGATAAACGAAACAGGCCTCCTGACTCATAGCCTTTACCAACAAAGGTTCCATACTTGGAAATTACAAATTTATTCGACTCAAAGACAAGCTTGTAGCCATCTCTACACAGAAGAGATCCACTAACAAGATTTTTATTGATGGAGGGGACATAATGCATGTTCTTCAGCCACACGATCTTCCCCGAAGTAATCTTTAGATCGACCGTGCCAACCACGAATAGAAGCACTTGAACCGTTGCCCATCAGCACGGTTGAAGTCCCTACGGTCTGATAAGACAAAAACATGGAAATATCACTACATACATGCACATTAGCACCTGTATCAATCAACCAATCAGGAGAATGACATACTGAAAGAATAGTGGGAAATAAACCATACCCAACATCCTTCATGTCAGTGTCTCCAATGACAACATTAGCGGTCTTGCCGCCTTTCCCAGGATGATGCTTGTCATAGCGATTGGGGCAACTAGGAGCCCAATGATCAGGATCTCCACACACATGACAAACGCCTTTCTTCTTGTCATTCTTCTTCTTGAAGTTCGTGTGCTACACAGCCTTGTTCTTCCCATCAAACTTTGCTTTACCATCAAACTTGCCCTTGTTCTTGAACTTGTGGGGCTGGAAGTTCTTCTTATGTACCAGATTGGCACTCGAACCTCCCTCAATACCTCGAGCACGGTTGTCCTTTGCTCTCGCCTTTTCTTCCACATTAAGAGTACCAATGAGATCCGGAATGGAAAACTCCTGCCTCTTATGCTTCAGTGAGGTAGCAAGGTTCCTCCACGTGGGAGGAAGCTTAGTGATGATACCTCCGACAATAAACTTGTCCGGTAGGATACAATTGAAGTGCTCAAGTTCTCTAGCAAATGACTGTATCTCATGAGCTTGCTCAACCACGGAGCGCTCTTCGGTCATCCTGTGGTCATAGAATTTCTCCATGATGTACAGCTCAGTGCCAGCATCCGAGAACCCAAACTTGGCCTTGAGTGCATCCCACATATCTTTTCCATTATCAATTGACGCATAAGCATCAAGTATGTTCTCACCAAGAACACTCAGAGCAGCCTTAAACAAGGTATCCATTTTCTGAAAAGCTTGTGCCTGTTGGGCATCTTGCTCTCCTTCGGGTTTGCCAAGAGTGGCGTCATAGCAGCTCATGGTCTGAAACCATAAGACTGCTCTCACGCGCCACCTCTTATAGTGGATACCCTCAAACATAGGAGGTCTCATGGAAGCAGCAAAACCACTCGGGGTAAATTGCCTATAATAAGGTTTTTGGATTGTTGGAAATATGAGCAATTTATCGAATGATTTTATTAATAGAAATACTAGATAAAGCATGGATAGTATAGCAGTGATAAAATAAGCCATGCAATTTGACAAAGAGAAGGTAAACAGCATGTTCATATATGAACCGTAATTAAACATATCTAGAGCAGACAGTATAGCAGGTTGCATATATGAAATAGAGTCTAAAATATCTAGGGCAAATCTAGAACAAGGAACGGTAGTAGAACCTCTAATAGAAAGGAGACAAACACGTACGGGACAACAGCAAGAGCAGAGGCACTGGACTTGGGCTCGGTGTCCTCCATGTCGTCGAGGAGGTTGTCGACATCGGGGGAGTAGTCGTCGGAGTCCGGGGCATCCGTGACGAAGAAGTTAGTAGTCGCGCAGAGCCCTCCCCAAAAACCTTATCACCCTTCTCCCGTACAGGACTCAAAAGGTGCAGTTTGGGAGGCCTACTGTCCCGACCTACGGTGCACGCCGCAAGCCGGGATGGGGAAGATCGTAGCAACAGCGCAGTGCTCAGGAACTGTGTGGCGAGAGGAAGAGGACCTTCTGATGTGTATCTCTAGAGAGGAGCGACCTCTCTTATATAGGCACAGGAGAGGGACGCGAACAGGCTGCAACGGGAGGTGAAGCAACGGAGGGAGACGAAGCGAACAAGCCGTTCGTATTCATTCTCCACTATAGCAAAAATGTTTCAGCTCCCGTGTGACCGTTCGTATACCCGTCGTGCGTGGCAAAAATTTAGACATCGGCTCGGCTCATTCCAGCAACCCGCGGCGCGTCATGACGAGGCATGGCGAGGCGGGCAGCGGAGGAGGAGCGCGCGTGGATGTCCCTCTTGTTCTCATGCTCATGCATGTGGGGAAAGAACCTCCCTTATAAAGAGGTTCAACTCCCTCTAAACTAGCAATGTGGGATTAAACTTTAGTTCCACCTCTTGCCTTGCACGAATGGGCTGCGTGGGCCTCTAGGATTTATTAGGAATTTCTAAAACTGCTATTGGGCTAGGCCCAAATAGACAAAAATTCTAGCAGCCCCCACGGGGGGTGACGACGAAGACGTCGCCATCATCCGATCCAGGAGACCCCCCAACGCCTCCAACGAGGGCTACGACACCCACGGCCGCCGCCGTCAATGGTAGCCTCCTCCAGATCTGAGGTTTTCCCCGAAAACAATGTAGTGAGGGACGCCCCCACCATCTCCTCCAATGAGAAAAATGACACCCATGGGCGCTGGCGACGATGGTGGCATCCTCACCCACTTCAAGAGCTAGGCCACCATCTCCTCCTCCACTTGATCCGCTGCCAGGAAGCCACCGCGAGGCAACACCCACCGACCAGATCCCTTTGGACCTACGATGAAGACAACCAAAGGTAGAGGAAGTCACATCGATGCGTGACTAACGCCATGGCTACACACACGTCGTCCCGAGGCGCCCGCTCAAGATCCACAATCACAACCATGCCTCCA
>NC_041386.1:671239735-671265281 GCF_002162155.2 Triticum dicoccoides | reverse complement strand
TGCCCAGCCGGGATCCGGCGGCGGCGGGAGGGGAGGCAGAGGGGAGAGGAGGCAGAGGCAGAGGGAAAGAGAGATATTTGAATCGGGAAGGAGGCCTAATTGAGTAATTCTTGAAGAGACAAAATACCATCCAATATGTTCCTACCTTTTGACAAAGGCATTTTGAGTAGGCCTAATCAACTTATTAGCATATTTGCTTACTCTACGATCCATCACCTTAGTGATGAGTTTATATGGGCATCTAAGGAGACAAATGGAGAAAAAAAAATGTTGTATACGATCAGCCCCAGAAACTAGGCAACAAGGTAATAATACCATAATTGAGACGTCGGACGTCAAGAGTTCCTTTATGAAAGCTGATGAACAGCTACATGATACCATGCTTAACTGTTTCCCAACAACATTGGTAAAATTATACAGGAATGTTGTTGGCCCTAGAAACCCTATTTGCGCCCATCGCAAAAATAGCATCTCTCACTTCTTCTTCCGTAAACTCTTGAGTCAGATCAACATTATCGTCATCTTTATGCTTCTCATCGTCACCTCACGTGCTAGGATCCAAGTGAAACTGGTTACCAGGGGCGGGGCCAAAGAGTTCCTTATAGAACTTGGTGGCATGTGCGATCAAATTGTCAATACCCTCTATTCGACCTCGCCGCATTGAGAGATCTTGATGTATGAGAGTCTTTAGTTCTATCTGGAGAAGAACTTGTTGTATCCCACGTTTGATTAGAGTGAAAGAAGATATGTGTGGCTTGGGCTCGTGGTATTTACCCCACTTGACGGTTTTCCACATAAAAATACCGGTGCTCATCTTTGCTAATTTTGTGCTATTGTTTTGTGTAGTTTCGCTTGGCAAAAAACATCGGTGCTCATCGCGGTGTGACTAACGCCATGGCTACACACACGTCGTCCCGAGGCGCCCGCTCAAGATCCACAATCACAGCCACGTCTCCAAGCCACGACGGAGGGACGCCCCACCACCGCCATCATCCCCCCGCACGGGCTTTGCCCAACCGGGATCCGGCGGCGGCGGGAGAGGTGGCAGAGGGGAGGGGAAGCGGAGGCGGAGAGAAAGAGAGATATCTGAATCGGGAGGGGAGGCCTAATTGAGTAATTCTTGAAGAGACAAAATACCATCCAATATGTTCCTACCTTTTGGAAAAAGGCATTTTGAGTAGGCCTAATCAACTTATTAGCATATTTTCTTACTCTACGATCCATCACCTTAGTGATGAGCTTATATGGGCATCTAAGGAGACAAATGGAGAAAAAATTGTTGTATACAATCAGCCCCAGAAACTAGGCAACAAGGTAATAATACCATAATTGAGATGTCGGACGTCAAGAGTTCCTTTACGAAAGCTGATGAACAGCTGCATGATACCATGCTTAACTGTTTCCCAACAACATTGGTAAAATTATACAGGAATGTTCTTGGCCCCAGGAACCCTATTTGCGCCCATCGTGAAATAGCATCTCTCACTTCTTCTTCCGTAAACTCTTGAGTCAGATCAACATTATCGTCATCTTTATGCTTCTCATCGTCACCTCACATGTTAGGATCCATGTGAAACTGGTTACCAGGGGCGGGGCCAAAGAGTTCCTTATAGAACTCGGTGGCATGTTCAATCAAATTGTCAATACCCTCTATTCGACATGGCCGCATTGAGAGATCTTGATGTATGAGAGTCTTTAGTTCTATCTGGAGAAGAACTTGTTGTATCCCACGTTTGATTAGAGTGAAAGAAGATATGTGTGGCTTGGGCTCGTGGTATTTACCCCACTTGACGGTTTTCCACATAAAAATACCGGTGCTCATCTCTGCTAATTTTGTGCTATTGTTTTGTGTAGTTTCGCTTGGCAAAAGACACCTTTGAGTTGGATGTCATTGTGCAGCACCGTGTTGGAGAAACTTAATAAAAGCGTTAAATTTCTTCCTAAGTTTCGGTTGACAGAATGTACTCCATATATGCAAACACATATGTTTCCTTCTGTAACTAAGTAACAACGTGTGAGTTAGTGCATAGAGTTGGTGCTAAAGTTACTTTGTTTCCGTTGCAGTATTTTCGGATCACCGTTAAGCGCGTGCTTACCATATGACTAGGCGTTCTCATTCGTTCGGTCCGATAATATATAAAGCTGGACGATATGGGGGAGAGCGAAACTGGGAATATGTAAACTGAAATGGTGCTTTCAGCCGCTACCAACGGAGTAGAACAACGTTATCTCCACCTCCAATAATTTGTAGCCTATGTCAACTATCTAACCGTTGACATTCGTTATCCCATCCTGCTCGTGGTACAACGCAGTAGTACGTAGTACACATGCAAGTACACAAAGCGCAAGCAGTACTTGAAAGTCGAAACTGAAATGGATAGAGACGGAAGCCATTTCAGAAGCCTAATATATATAGACAGGTGTGCGTGTGGTGTACTGCATTCCTTTTCAAGCTAATAACGGTCATAAGCTAGATAGAGATGGCGTCGGGATCAGCAGCTCTGGCTGTCGTCGCCGTGGCCGTGGCGGCTGCGCTCCTTGCCCTGTGTGGCTCGACGGAGGCCCACGCGCAGTTCGGGGCGTACAACAAGACGTGCCCACAGGCGGAGGACATCGTGTTCAAGGAGATGACCGCCGTCCTCGCCAAGTCGCCCGGCCTCGCCGGATCCATGCTCAGGCTCTTCTCCGTCGACTGCTTCGTCGAAGTAAGTCGAGCTCATAACCCAGCTATCTATCTACAGTTATGAGCTAGCTAGGCGAGTCAAGTTCACAACTGTGCCTGTGCGCAGGGTTGCGAGGGGTCGATTCTTCTCGACTCGACGGCCAACAACACGGCGGAGAAGGACTCGCCGCTCAACAAGGGCCTCCGTGGCTACGACGTCATCGACTCCATCAAGGCGAAGCTTGAGGCGGCCTGCCCCGGCGTTGTCTCCTGCGCCGACGTCCTCGCCCTCGCTGCGCGCGACTCCGTGCGAATTGTACGTCGTCCTTTCAGCAAATAATTGTCTCCTTCGCATTCATCTTATCCAATGTTTTAAATAGCCCAAGTTATAGCCCCGCTAAAGGGCCCGGGAGCCAAATTGAATTACACTTTCAACGCTGAATTGAAAATGACGCCCGCTATAGCGCTAATTTTGGAGTCATTTAGCCTTCTGCATTATTTTTTGTTCTTGTTTATTATATATATATGACGCTTGGTTGTTGAATTAGGACACCTAATTGGTGCTAGGGTATTGATGTGTGAATATGTTTATATGTCAAGAGATAGTATATGCAATATAATCCCTCCGTCCCATAATATTGGATTATTTTCAAGCTAACCTCTGTCTCATATTACAAGATCATTTTTCAGGCTATATATGTTAGGTTCAAAAAGATCTTGTATTGTAGTTGGACGGAGGGAGTATCATATATGATGCCTGATTGTATATTTTTTTTTCATGATTTAAGAAAACACTAAACGAGGCTTATAGATTCGCTATAACTTTTCATAGCTTTTGGCCGCTAAATGGCAATACCGTTATTTAAAACACTGGTCTCATCTGTATCTGATGCCATGTGGCTCATGCCTCACCTCTGCTAGACCAAAGGCCCCTACATCCCGGTCCCGACGGGACGGGAGGACGGCAACAGGTCGTTTGCCGCCGACGTCGCCCCCAACACCCCCAAGCCGGACGCCAGCATCACCGACCTCGTCGCTTTCTTCGGGAAGTTCAACCTCACCGCCAAGGACCTCGCCGTCCTCTCCGGTGCACACACCATCGGCAAGGCTCACTGCTCTGCCTTCTCAACCCGCCTCTACAACTTCACCGCCAGCAACAACATCTCCGACCCCACGCTCGATGCCAACTACACGGCCACGCTCCGCGGCCAGTGTGCGGCTGGTGACCTCGCCACCCTGGTCGACCTCGACCCCAGCAGCGACACGACGTTCGACCTTGGCTACTACAGGGGCGTCGCAGCGAGCAGGGGCCTCCTCTCCACCGACGGCGCGCTGCTCCTCAACGAGGACACCAGGGCCTACGTGACGCGCCAGGCCAACGCCACCGCGCCCGCCGAGTTCTTCGCCGACTTCACTGCGTCCTTCATCAACATGAGCAAGATCGGCGTGTTGTCGCACCATAAGGGCCAGATAAGGAGGCACTGCTCCGTTGTCAACCCTCTGTCCACCTCCTCCCAGGCGCCCGTTACCATGGGCGCGCACGCCGCTGTGCTACTTGCCAGCTCTTTCGTCTCCATTGTCGCTCTGGCGCTTGTGCTCTAGCCAGCATGCAACTTGCATTCTGTGAAGTGTTTGGTTTGGGTTTATTTTTATCTGTTGATTGCTTATTTGTCTCGATTGATTTGCACTGGTAAGGATGGATGCTATCATGTCAAGCTGAGCTTGCTATTCCCTGATTTATGAATGTAAGTATATATTGCTGGTCGCAACCTCTCCATGATGACCATCGTTATGGCACTTGTACCTGTTTTAAGTTTGATGGGTGTTGGAATTTAAGTTTGAGTTTGAATGAAGTTTAACCAGTTTTCAATCAGTTTTAGACAAAGAAAAGGGTCAATTCTTTTTTTAAAGAAAAGGGTCAATTCTTATTGAAGCAGGCAAGACCTATAAGCATCAAAACCGTAGAAGATATAGTCACATAGCATTGCAAACATCGTAAGGTCTAGATAGTCAAAATATTACCCGTTGTTAAGAAATATAAATGAAAATTGCATATCTATTAATTTGAATTTGAAGTCGGTTCTCTAGGACCACCTTGATCAAAGATCTTTATATTTTGTTGAGAACTCAACTTAGGTCTTCCCACATCATGTGTTTTTAACCTGACACTAGCAGAGAAATGGTTAGCCATAACTTTAATTGTTGTTGCGCCAGTTTCAATCCACATCATCGCTAGTTTTTTAAAATAATGATGGCATTGATATATCTAGTACCACTAGTAGGAAAACGACTTACGTGAGCTCCATTAGTCCCGATTCCAACGGCCAGAGGGCCAGACATCATTACTCCTGGTTCGTGTTGAACCTCTATTACCGGTTCGTGACATGAACCGGGACTAAAGGGATGCTGGCAGGCTGGTGTCAGGCTAGGGCCCCACAAGCACATTTAGTACCGGTTCGTGTCACAAAACGAGACTAGAGGTTCACCTTTAGTCCTGATTTGTTTAAAGATACTCCTATATGAACCCTTCGTCCAGCCCAAACCTAAGCTCTCTGTTTTTCCTCTCATCTCTGTTTTCTTCCCCTCTTGCTCGAGCACACCTCCATTTTTGCCAAAATTTGTCAAGATTTGAAGGCACCCCATTCATTCAAGTGTTCACAAAGGTTAGCAACTTTGTCCTTTCATCTCTCATTGCTAGATTAGCTCTTGCAATGCTCTGTAAGTATAGTGATTTGTGAGTTTTAGTTTGGGAGTAATTATATGTGGTATTTTATTTGACTTATATGCAATTTGAGCTCAGGCGCCGGAGAATAATTTATGTGCATACTATGTTTGCGAGAACATTCGCATTATGACGTCCGAAAGGACCAAAGATGATAAATAACATTGGGTACGTTTGGCAGAACACTATTCATAATTCTTTTTATCATGATCTAATATATACACACACGACTAATATATTTATATTGATCTTCTTTTTTAATAAAGATGCAAGAGATGCGGGATAAGCTCCAACCAGAGGACCGTGCACAAGCAACTCAAGAGAAAATAGCGGAATTTTTGCTCGATCAGGTCATATATCCTAAAGGAGAATATCATTACACCTAATGCCTGCATGTAATGATCTACAAATTGTAGGAGAAATTGTGTGTGTGTGTGTATACAAACATACATAACGTGTACAGTATGTAGTATCGTAAAAATATATTTGAAATAAAAAATAATTAAATAGAAAATACAAAATTAAAAGGAAAAATAAACCCCTAAATCTTTTAATCCTGGTTGGTTACACCAACCGGGACTAAAGGCCCCCAACCCCCCCGGCACGGACTCGTGCCACGTGGTGGGCCTTTGGTCCCGGGTCGTGGCGAACCGGCATTAAGGAGGGGAGGGGGCCTTTAGTCCCCACCCTCTTTAGTGCCGGTTGGTGAACCGGGACTAAAGCCCGATTCTGCACTAGTGTACGCCCCCTTTATTGGTTTGTCGTGGCATGACTTTTTTTTAACACGCGACCAGTTTGTGGGATAACGTTACTGGTTAGACACAAGTTAGCTGTGGCATGTGACTCCTATGCACGCCGTAGGTACTTATACTAGTGGTGGCGTGCTTCTTCTGGCACGCAACCACTAACATTTTCAGATGTAAGAGTATTGGTAGCCTCCTTGTTCCTCAAATAATTTCACTTCTCTGTCCACAAAAATCTTGTCCCTAGCTAGCTCCTCGCAATTTTGATCTTCCCCTAGCAGCCATGTGGCCGGTAAAGGACCAACTGGAGCTTGTAGAATCAACATGAGCCCCCTGTGCGAGCCCACATTGGCCGAGAGTGTCGAAATATTGGGGATCCTCCATCTTCAACTATTTAATTTTGTCGAGTACTTAGAGCAAAAAATTAGAATGTAAATAAAAAATCTACCCAAAAATAAACTATATATAAAACATAAATAACATCTAAAATAAATAAATATATCAAAATATCAAAAGTAAAAATTTAAAACAAAAATAAACGGAACCTAAACAAAAATGAATTAAATTAAAATAAAATAAAATGTAAATAGAAAATTACCACAAAAGCTAGAATAAATAAACTATATATATTAAAAATATAAATATAAATAAACTGTATAAAAATAAATTAACTAAACTATATATAAAATGTCAATAAAATAGAAAATAAATAAAATGTAAATAAAGTAAGTAAAATGTAAATAAAAATAATATTGGTAAAAATAAACTATATATAAACATAATAAAAAGAACTATATTTAAAAAATATAAAAATAGGGCCCCTTTTCAACTTAAATATCCCATGCTTTATCATCTAGATTATAGCATGTATCATAAACGTTGAACATAAAAGTTGGTGGTTCATGTACAGGCTCACTCAAATTAATATCATCCCCATCTTGAGTTTTCATGCGCACTTGCAATATTGTCGCCCTCAACCAAGTTTTCATTCCCACTCGCAGCATTCTCAACCCCATCTAAGTTTGCATTGGGTTATTCTTTAACAATGTCAATGGTTAAATTCAACTAGTTAACATTTCTAGCACTAGTATTTGATTCTTGGTGTGGAGTTTAGTGAAATTGATGATTTTTTATGTTGTGAAAGGTTTTCCGGTACATTACAAACATGTATCGGTTTGGCTATGTACATGTGGGCCACATGTTGCAATGGTTTTGGGCATCACAGTTTGCAGTGGATGCTGCAAAGTTGTTCTCCCATTGTTACAAACCTTGCCTTCTACGTTGGATATGTTGTGGTTGCTTTCTTTCGTTGTACGATTTGTTTCAAGCAATGGTGGTCTGTTGCATACATAAAAGATCATGTATGTATAAAAATGTTGCAAGGCGGATGGATGAGCAAAACCATCGCTGATTGGACCCAGCAGAAACTAAGATTTCTACAATGAAATTACACACCTACTGCAGATGCCGTTGGTGCCCATGATTTGTTGCAAGATAGGTAGTTATGTAGCAGTGTTCCTAATTTGCTACATCTAGCGATTGACATTAATTGACTAATTAGTTAATTAGTCACACACACACACACTTTTCTTGTGACTAATTCCCTTGATAGGGCATTGAGTGCACAACGCTAGTGAGTGATGCACAGTGGGCATGGACATATAAACTGCAGCTGCCCCGCTCGGCCCAAGCCCCTCTACGCATGGTTTGTTTGGTTTGAACTAATGATAATTGACGTGGGGTGCTTCTCACACGCACACACGCACGCACACACACACGCACACGCGCACACACACACGCACGCACGAAAAAACATGCATGTAGAAACCGTCAACCGCACATTTTTATGAAGCAAATTATGAGCCCCAATTATTTGCCTCCAGGCTCCAGCTATGGCTATGGCTCCACAAAATCAGATGGAGGACTTCACTCAGGCTGTTCCTTTCTACATTTATGTACCGTAGGTTACACCGTGTGTGAGAGTGTGTGAGAGGGAGAGGATGACGTTTTGGCTCCGTGTGTGTTATATTTGTGAAATTGTTTATGCAAAATATAACACTTGGTGCTTCCTCAGTGAAAATACAAAGTTGAGTGTCATTAAAATGTAAAAATTGCAAACAAACAATCAAAGGACAAGAACTGTATATGTAATGTTTTTGTATTTTTTTTTCTACGTTCATGAAAGCATTTCTGGCATGCTGGAACATATGTTCCCAGGAGTCAAATTGGAAATCCAAAACATTGCTATGGTCGCTTGGTGTGTGAGTATCTCAGTATCTTTCAAGCAGTTAAGATCCTACACTCTGGCGGTCTGGCCGGTGGTTGGCTTATTTAAGCCGGCCGGCCTCTCCTCCTCTACTTCCCGCACTGCATCTTCAGCCGGCAAGCACACTATAGCCACCTACCCACATCTTTCAGTTTCTATGTGTCTCGTGCTTGCATAGTGCCAAGTAAGAGATGGCCGCCGAGCCTCGGCAGCAGCCGCAGGAGGAGGAGGGGACGGTGAAGGAGCAGGACGCCGGCGACGGTGCCGACGCGGAGCCCGTCCACAACCACCGCGGATGGAAGGCCATGCCGTACGTCATAGGTGATTGCCACCTTTGTTTGTTTCCTCTGCATGAATATGGCATATGGCACACCTTCTCTCCCTCTGCTCAACTCAGTAGCTTAGCAATCTGCATGGCTTGATCTCTGCCGGATTGCTCTTATTTTGGAGTTGTTGTTAGTTGTACTTGATCGATCTTAGCAAGCTCTATGCCTGCCTACCTGCCGATCGATCTGATGAGCCGACCGAAAAACAGACAGTGATGGATCGAGTGCGTATCAATATCAATTGAGGTTATGGATCCAACTCAATCACTGATTGGGTGACCAGTGGGGCTTGTATTCCCTAATTTCAACCACCAAGCACAAACTCATGGGAGTCCTAGGATTGCTTCTTTGCCTTTTTGTTGTTGAGAAAACCCTCTTTTTCTCAAGCAGAGAGCCTTCTCTGTTTTCTCTCGAGCAACATTTTCTTTTCGCAGAATTGAAGAAAAGGTTTAGTTTCTTAACGTTGCTGGATAATTCATAATTGACCGTGCATTGCAACGGATGCACAAATTCTTTTTGTATGCAATTAAAATAAATTACTTGTCATTTTATTGTCAACTTGATTACGTACCAAAAATAAAATTTAACTAATAATTGTTGGTACTTATTGGCTTAGCAAAGAAAGCATGATTTTATTTGCTAAGCCAATGAGACATGGGGCTGCTGAGAGCTGGTTTCAAGAAAAGAAGAGGAAAAATCGACAAAAACCGTAAACGAGGGTGGGGTGGGAGGATGGACGAAAGAAACAAATGGAACCTTACTTATTTCTAGGTAGGAGAGAAAAAAAGACCAGTGGAAAAATCGACAAAGCCGAAAATGAAGGTGGGGTGGGGAGGGAGGACGAAAGAACCAACGAAACCTTACTTATTTTTTGGGTAGGAAAGACAAAAAAAACCAACGAAAAAATCGACAAAACCAGAAACGAAGGTGGGTTGGGGAGAGATGACGAAAAAAATGCATTAACATGTTAGGCTCACACGGTGATGTTTGGTTATGAGCTTCTGTTTTCTGTAGTAATATTGTAGACTCAAGCAGGAATTGTTTATATTTGTCTGCTGGAGATTTATTGGTAATTGTTTAAATGCTTTATATCATTAATAATTCTTATGCCGGACACATTTGGGAAGTTTTCATAAGCTAATTAGAGTAGAAGCAAGTCTTAGAGCAAAGCAAACCCTTCATGCTCAGAGTCCACAAAATATAGTGACAAATGTTTGATGCAACTTGGACAAACTTTGGCAAATGGCAACTAACTTCTAATAAAAAAAGTAATCAATTAAGTTTTATTTAATTTTGAAAGTAACTAGCTTGTGATGAGATTCATGGATTACCTAGCTACACAAACGGTGATTGTGATCATGTAATTTTGTAATAAAAAAATGAAATGGACTCTTTGTTGCAGGGAACGAGACATTTGAGAAGCTTGGCACGATCGGGACGTTGTCCAACATGCTGGTGTACCTGACAACGGTGTATCACATGCAGAGCGTCAATGCCGCAACCCTCCTCAACATCTTCTCTGGCACGAGCAACCTCGCCACCGTCCTCGGCGCCTTCGTCAGCGACACCTACCTAGGCCGCTACACCACCATTGCCATCTCGATCGTCACCTCCTTCCTCGGCATGCTCCTGCTCACCCTCACCGCCGCCCTCCCCTCCCTCCACCACCCCACCTGCAACGCATCCAAAGGACAACAATGCTAGGGCCCATCTGCCTCCCATTTCGCCGCTCTCCTAGCGTCCTTCTTCTTCTTGGTCGTCGGTGCCAGCGGCGTTCGGCCCTGCAGCCTGGCCTTTGGGGCAGACCAGTTTGACCCGCGAACTGCCGACGGACGTCGCGGCATCGCCAGCTTCTTCAACTGGTACTACTTTACTTTCACCATAGCCATCATGCTCTCTGCCACCGTCATCATCTACCTCCAGAGCAACGTCAACTGGGCGCTGGGGCTCGCCGTTCCCGCTGTGCTCATGGGCATCTCATGTGTCGTCTTCTTCATGGGCACCCGTCTCTATGTTCGTGTCCGGACCGAGGGCAGCCCCTTGACTAGTTTTGCGCAGGTACTCGTAGCCGCCACCCGCAAGCGCCACCTCCAGCGAGCTCGTAGCACCGCCGAGCTATTCGACCCTCCACACCAGAGCAAGCTTGTCTCCAAGCTGACATACACTGACCAGTTCACGTGCCTCGACAAGGCGGACATGAGGACCCCTGAGGACGCGCTCCACTCTGATAAGAAGACATCCGCGAACCCATGGCGGTTGTGCACGGTGCAGCAAGTGGAGGAGGTGAAGTGCCTAGCCCGCATCATCCCGGTGTGGTCATCGGGCATTGTCTACTTCGTGGTGCTCACCCAGCTTGGCACCTACGTCAGGCTCCAGGCAACACAGACCGACCGCCGGATCAGTAGCGCCAGCAGCTTCCAGATCCCGCAGGGCTCCTTCATCATCTTCTCGATGCTCTCCCTCACGCTGTGGATACCCGTGTACGACCGGCTGGTGGTGCCGGTGCTCCGCCGCTTCACCAAGCGCGAGGGCGGCATCACCCTGCTCCAGCGCATCGGCGTCGCCCTGGCGCTCTTCGTCGCGACGATGCTGGTGTCGGCGGCCGTGGAGCACCGGCGGCGGCGGCGGACCGCCATGATGTCGTGCTTCTGGCTGGTGCTGTAGCTGCTGCTGGTGGGCTTGTCCGAGGCGTTCGGCGGCATCGGGCAGCTCGAGTTCTTCTACCGGCAGTTCCCGGAGAACATGCGGAGCGTAGCAGGGGCGATCTATTGCCTGGGGTTCGCCTTGGCGAGCTATGCGAGCGGAGTCATGGTGACAGTGGTGCACCGGGCGACGAGGGGGCGGGCCAGGGGAGAGTCGACCTGTTCTATCTCGTCACCGCCGCCATCGCGGCCGTCAACCTCGTATATCTCATTGTCTGCGCGCGCTGGTACAGGTCCAAGGAGTCTGACGACGACGACGGTTCACACGCCAACGCCGATGGCGTCGAGCTCGTCGACGGCAGCCCGAAGAAATCCGCGAGTGCGGCGTCGGTTTAGCCTAGCTAGTTCGGCCGTGATGCATGGATTGGTAGATTATATATAAGGGTGTGGTAAGGGTGTGGCTAGGTCTCAGTCATGTAATATATAAGAAAGAAAAAGAAAAATCTGAAGAAAAAAATTGTACAAATCTCCATGCAAGATCTAGGGGATATAGGATCGACTGAGGCATAAAAACTGATTATATAATGGACATGTATGTATGTATTGTACACGATGATAGTAGAATGATGCACCAGGCATTCAAGGAATGGCAAGAGCATAGCATCGCAAACACAGAGAGGCAGCTCCAACATTAATATTTACCATCGCTTGCATGTGTCAGTGTCACGACTCACGACGGATCAGCTAGCGCTAGCTGCAGTGCAGGTGCAGCAGCGCGACATGGCTGCCGAGTCTTTCCTATATGAATACATTGACCCGCCGAGTCTTCGGCGTGTCATCGTTCACAACCATGCAAAGCCAAATCATTGTCCAAAAAAGAAAATCTAATGGAGTGCATAAGAGATGAGAAAAATCTAATGGAGTGCAAAACTTCGTGGAGATTTGACATCGTAGGATCTCGGGACAGAAAAAAGAAAATCATGGCTCCAAATCGATTTTTTTAACCTTACTTATAACCTATTTTTATTTTGAGGCAAATACACTAGGAGTCTTAGAACTTGCGTGCGGCGGTCAGTTTAATGCACAAACTTATAAAATACGTGTTTCTAATCCATAAACTTGCATGAAGGTGCAAATACGGTCACATTTTACGTATGCGAACGTATCTACTGCCTACTTGGTAGGCCAGCATGGCAAGAGCCCGCTGTCAGCCACTGTAATAGTTCTTGCATGGTAGATTTGCAGAAAAGCCCACGCCTTTTTTATTCATACATGGGCCACTCAAATAAAATAAATAAAATAAGGGCTGAGGTGGGTTTCGAACCATACACGTTTGTATCGCACGACTATAGTATATATTTTGTCAACAGGGACCAAAAATTAAAGAAGAAATCAAACCCGAAAAATGGGATCCCCACAATTCAAACCTGTGAAATTGTGGTCGCCCATAACTAAGCTAACCACCAGGCTACAATGGTGCAGGATGCTATAATTATATAAACACTGTTTATGTTGTTATGTCTTTTGTTCAATGTAAGAAATACAAAAAAACTTAGATTCTAGTGTTGTGACCTTCCAAAAATGTCCATGTGTTACAAAAAAGGTACGTTAAATCTTAGATAATATTTCAACATTGTAAAATAGATATTTATTTAATTAAAAACATACATTGCATTTAAAATGTTCATGCACTTCAGAAAATGTTCATGACATTTAAATTTTTTAATACAATGTAAAAAAATGTACACGTAGTTGAAAATATTTTGTATCATCCAAAACTATTTAAGATGTATTTGAAATAGGTTAAAAAATTGTATTTGAAAAAATGTTAATTATATGCTTAGAAATAATAAACAAATATATAAATGTCTTTAGATGTATACCTGAAAGAGATAATGTGTATGAAAAAAATCGACATCAAAACATATAATTGAATAAATGTTAATAATGTATTTGAAAATTGTATAAAAATATTTCTGTTGCATAAAAAATGTAAAATATGTATGTAAAAGTATATATCAAAACAATTATTTAAAAATATATTAATTACATATTTGAAAATGCTAAACATATATAAAGAATAATGTTTAGTACGGTACCATGCATTTGTTTTTTGCGGGGATGTACCATGCATGTAGCTAGCTATGCATATATGGCTATATAGTACCCCCTCCGTCCCTTTATATAAGACGTTGACAGAGAGAGTAGTACGTATTACAATATTTAAATATTATGCAACTTAAAAAAGTTTAAATATTATTTAAAATGTCGCTTACCTTTTTTATAACGCATGAACTTTTTCGGTCACAAACACTAGAATATAAGTAGTATTTCTTACATCGAACAAAAGAGATGACAAGATATAAAATGTTTAGCTCTTTGGAACATTCTTTTTTTGAGTAGCGTCCAGGACTCCACGAGGTCACAGGTTCGAATTCCAATTCTTTAATTTTTCCAGTCCGTGTTTATAGAATATAAATGGTAGTCGTACTATTCAATCACGCTGTCCACGCAAGACTATTAGCGGCAGGTCATGTGTACGAAACCACCACCTTTTCTCTATCTTTTTTACTTTATGTGAAGGGCCCAGTACACGAGTACAAAAAATTCAAAGGTTTTTTTGCAAATTTACCATATGAGAACTGTTACAGTGGCTGACACCGGGCCCTAGCGATGTTGGCGTGCCATGCAGGTTATAGATACGTTCGCGTATGTAAAATGTGACCGTATTTGCATGTTCATGCAAGTTAGCGGACACCGGGCCCTAGCGATGTTGGCGTGCCATGCAGGTTATAGATACGTTTGCGTATGTAAAATGTGACCATATTTGCACGTTCATGCAAGTTAGCGGACCAGAAACACGTATTTTGTAAGTTTGTGCACCAAACTGACCGTCACACACAAGTTCTAAGACTTCTAATGTATTTACCTCTTTTATTTTTTGTCCAGCTCCTCCGATGGCCAATCGCCATGAAATTCCGCACGCGCTTAGAAAACATGTTCATCTTTTATGTACACAAAAAAAAATCAGGTTTTTTATACATAAACCTATGGGTACTCGGTCAGGGCCAAAGGAGAAGAGGGGATTCATCACTAGCTGCTTCAAGAAGGACTCTCGCTTGCTATTCAGAGAAGTGACCTCCCTATTGTGATTGAGATGGATTCGATGGTGGCAGTCTCTATGATTCAAGATCGTGAAATTGATAGATATGTATATTCCCCGCTTGTGATGGAAATTAGACATCTTAAAGGTCTTCAACATACTTAAATAAGGTTAGCGACAACTTGGCTAGTTTTGCTAGAGTAGAGAGAAGGACAATGACTTGGGTTGGATCAGGTCCCCCGGAAGCAGTAGAAGTAGCTCTTGCAGATTGTATGAACACTACCTTTAAATAATACAAGTTTTGTTTCGCAAAAAAAAACCAAAAAAAAAAAACCGTGGGTGCCCTAGATCTGGAGGTGCTGATCCCGCCCCTACTGCTCTCTTTTAGCCGTTGTGGTGGTAGAATGAGTTAGCGGGTATTGGTACTAACCTTTAAGGAGAAACATAATAAATAAAAACTTGGACACTACTTTGTACTCCCTCCGTCCGGAAATACTTGTCGGGGGAATGGACGTATCTAGACGTATTTTAGTGTTAGATACATCCATCTTTAGTCATTTCTACGACAAGTATTTCCGGACGGAGGGAGTACTTTTTTAATATGTACCCCCTCCGTTCCAAAATATTTGTCTTTCTAGGCATTTCAAATGGATACAACATATAGATGTATGTAGATATATTTTAGAGTGTAGATTCATTCATTTTGCTTCGTATGTAGTCACTTGTTGAAATTTTTAGAAAGACAAATATTTGGAAACGGAGGGAGTATAAGAAAGAAATATATAATACTACAATTTTCACAATAATACAATTTATACACATGTTATATACTACTTGCGTGTATACATTTTACACTCACCCAAAGTCCCAAAAATACACATAAAAACAGAGTAAAAATAGAAAAGCAAAAAAAGACATACAAACAGAAGAATGGGGAGGCGATAGAAGGAAACACGAAATGTGCTTCAGCCCAATAAGGAAACGACTGACCCACCATAGTGGTCAGCCAAAAATTTCAGCCCAAAGCATGACAACACACACAACAGAAAAAAAAACAAGGAGCGCGAATCTTGAGACAGAGATAAATGGTTCAAAAACCGACTGATCGAAATACATTTTTCAGCTGGTTGACATATAGCTAAAGTGCGTTTGCTCTGTGACTTGTGTAAATCCGATGATGTGTTTCAATTCTAAAACATGAAACGTTTGTAAAGATTTGATGGTACAACTAATAATGTAATTAAAGAAAAGGAGTGAATGTTCAAAACAAACAAGTCCTACAGTATTTCAGAAAGTAAATGCATTTGTTCCATAGTAAATACTTCAACTTCCACACGGAAATGGCTGTGCCTTTTTATTTTCAGGTGCGATCAGTGGCAACTCTCTGTGGTACGAACGACCGGTGGCATGTAACTTGCAGCCGGCATCCTTGAGGGGAGGGGAGGCAGGGGCGCCTCAAACCGCAGCACGTTGAGAGAGCCTGCCTGATAGACGGTCTCAGCTTCAGATCGAGCTGCGCACACCAAAGCCCGACGATCAACACGCACTCCATCTCTCGGGCGTCGAATTCTCCTCCCAGCCGTGTGTCGGCGGCGTCCAGAATCTTCCCTCTTCCATACGAGCTCCAGACCCACTGAGCCAGGTGGACCGCATCTTCATCATCATCATCTTCTTCTTCTTGCTGAACCACCACCACGGGCCGTCTGCCGCAGGCGATCTCCAGGAGGACAACACCGAAGTTGTAAACATCTGACTCGGTGTTGGCCCTGCCAGTGATCATGCATTCTGGATCCATGTATCCCATTGTGCCGGCGTGCGCCGTGGTGAGCGAACCTCGGCCGTGTTCGACCAGCCTGGCGAGACCGAAGTCGCCGAGCTTGGTGTTGAAGGATGCATCCAGCATGACATTGCTTGGCTTGATGTCCCTATGCAGGACGCACTGCTCCCACTCCTGATGTAGGTAGAGAAGCGCGGATCCTAACCCGAGCACAATCTCATGCCTGAAGATAGAAACATATACAACATTTGATACTCCCTTCTTTTTTTATTTACCCCATGTATTAGCTTTGGTCAAAGTCAAGTTTTATACACTTTGACAAAATTTATAGACAAAAATATTAACATATACAATAACAAATTAATACCATTAGATTCATTATTCAATGTACTTTCACGTCATATAGATTTGTTACGGTAAATATTTATATTGTTTACTATAAATTTGGTCAAACTTTATAAAGTTTGATTTTAGTCAACTCTAATATGCAGAGTAAATAAAAACAGAGTGAGTAGTAATATGCAAAGTGAGGTGCTTCTTCTCTGGTGGGCGTACCTAACCGACCATGGAAGAATGGCATTATTGGCAGCGTAGAGATGCCTGTCGAGGCTGCTGTTGGGCATCAAATCGTAGACGAGGAGCAACTCACGGCCTCCATGGCACCAGCCGATAAGCTGCACGAGGTTCTTGTGGCGAAGCCGGCTTATGACCCTCACCTCAGAGGCATACTCCTTCCTCCCCTGCTTGGAGCCCTTGGAGACTCTTTTGATGGCCACGTGAATGTCCAGTTCCTTGAGGAATCCTTTGTACACCGAGCCGAAGCCCCCTTGTCCGAGCTTCTTATCGTCGGAAAAGTTGTCAGTGGCCATGGCCAAGTCGCTGTAGCAAAACCGCTTGGGTACGGTTCCTTTCTTGAAGTCTTCTTCCATGCTCTGATTGTCATCAAAGAAGCTGGCCTCTGGTAGCCCTTGCTCCGTTGCTCGGTGATGGTTTTTCGCCCGGTTTCGCCGTAGGAGGAGACAGATCAAAGTGACGAAAACGAGCAAAAACAACATAGAACCTATAGAGATGCCGATCAGAAGCCTGGTTCTGTTCCGAGGAGGCGAAGATTCTATGAAAGAGTTCCAAGCAGAATGACACTGGATTAGCATGCGTCTCGCTGGTTCAATTCAAACATGCGCAACATGTGACTAGACTAACACGGAAGTGAACACTAACCTCCATGAGGCAACAACGGCTTTGTTAAGTTCTAGTGCCCGCACCCGTAGTTTTCACCATACTCAACTTTGAGCATGTCACAGTACATCATGTAGTAACGGGCCCGGTCCTTGGCCGGCGGGGTCACGTAGCCCTTGCCGCATTCCGCCGAGCCGTTGAAGATGTTGATGGTCATGCCGTAGCCGGGGAGCATCCCCGCGTTGACATCTTGGGCAGAAGGCGTCCAGCCATCGGTCATCACGGCGTGACATGATGGTTTGGGCGCCTGAGGCGTCATCCACCACCAGATTGCCGTCTTGAACGCTACGGGGTTCGTGGACACCAGGTCCGGGTTGTCTATGAGATCCAGCCCCAACGCCTCCCTAGCTTGTCGGTAGTTGAAGTCGCTGTGACAATGAACGGTGTAATTGCTAGGATTGCTAAATCTCAATCGACTGAGAGTCAATTATGTTCGTGATATCTTACATGAAAATACATGCAAATTTTCTTTTTTATTTTGTCTATCTTCTTTTTATATTTGTGTTACTTGACTGAGACTTGTTTATGTCTCAATCTAGCCACACCTACTTACTAATATGAAACTCACACTAGATTCATGTCCAAAAAGGAATAGATAAACGATATGATGTACAGTTCGTGTCATACTATTAAAATATATGTATATAATAAAGCGGGGCAAAAGCCTGTTTCATGTTTCTTACTAGGTCAGCTGTACTGGGCCTCGTCCGTAGTAGCGCGTGATCACTGGATTTTGCTCTTTCACAAAGCAGTAACCTGAGGTCATAGCCTGATAGCATGTCATACCGTGGATTCTCTCGCGACAGAAAAAAAAAGGTTACATCCCTCGATCCATATTAATTGTTGCTGAGTTAGTCCAATTTTAATACAACGTTGTACTAACTCAAAGACAATTGAAATAGATCGGAGGGAGTAGTGAAAGCATAAGCGTCATCTCGCATCATACCAACGGTTTCGTGGGAGGTCTGCCCGAAGAAGGCGGCGAGCTCCCGTCTGCGGGTCTTGTTGTCGCCGGTGTTGCCGAAGGCAGGGAAGTTGCTCGCGGCCTTGACGAACGCGTCGTAGGTGTAGAACGCGCCGCCCTCGCAGCTTCCTTTGCTGCGGTTGCTCAGCATGGCATCGAACTTCTCCCGGGTGATGATCAACGGAACGCCGGCCTGCTGCTGCCTGCTGGCCCCGGCGAGCAGCGCGGCGCAGCCGGCGAAAGCGAGGAGCCCGAAGACCCTCATGTTTGCGCGTGACGCCTGAGCTGAGCGAGAACGGTGTGGTATGACTTGACTTGGGAGTGCAGAGCCATCGCCCATGGTTTTATCGCAATGCAAGGCCGTGACATGATACGGCGACGGAAATTCCATTTACCTGGGCGTACAGGTGACATGCATGCCTTGCGGCCGGAATCCAAATTTAAACATTACGAAAAAATCTGAAGAAAATCATGCATGTTCACCATACATATTAAGATAACCCCTAAAAAATTCAGATCAAAATTCGAAACATATATCAAAAAACAAAAAAGAGAAATCTGTCATGAATAGTTCGCGAATGGTTCTCTGTAGAATATTCATATCTGAGTTTCTCTTTTTTATTTCTCAATGTATGTTTCGAATTTTGATCTGAATTTTTTAGGGGTTATCTTAATATGTGTTGTGAACATGCATGATTTTTTTCAGATTTTTTCGCAATGTTTAAATTTAAATTCCGGCCGCAAGGCACACGGTGACATGCAAACAATCATGGAATGTTTTGTGGCTGGTCTTGGGCATGCTCGCATGCTCCAGTTGGAAAAACCAATTTTAATTGTTTTAAAAATTCTGAAAAAAATATGGATGCTCACAAGAAATGTGACTACAACCCCTAAGACTTTCACATCCAAACTCAAATTGTACATTGAGATACAAAAAAGACAAATTCAGATATGAATAGTGTCAAATGTTGTTTTTATCTTTTTATGACACTATTCATGCTATATTTTATATTTTTGTTTCTCAATGTTTATTTAAAGTTTGGACCTGAAATTTTTAGAATTTGTAGTTACATTTCTTGTGAACATTCATATTTTTTTATAATTTTTTTTGAAACACTTAAAATTGATTTTTTTTTTTAGCTGGAGCTTGTGAATACGCCAAGAATGGGAGCACCTGATATTTCCTCCCTTGGGAAGAAGACTTAGACTGGGCCATTGTTTGGCTACCTATAGGGCAACGACAACACATTGCATCCAGTACCGTCGGCTCGTAGTTACTAGTTTGGCGTCATTGGTAGTATTTCCCTTCGCATGGCCTCACCACTTCTGATTACGACTCTCTCTTCCTCACTGGGGATGCCGACCTTCACATCGACAGACTCTCTCTTCCTCACTGGGGACGCCGACTTTGACATCGACTTCAGACTCTTTCTTCCTCACTGTGGACGCCGACCTTGACATTGACTTCAGACTCTCTCTTCCTCGCTGGGACGCCGACCTTGACATCGACCAATTACCACACACTACCATAGATCACCGTGTTGTTCTCGCTGTTGTCGTTGTTGCTACAAGCATCGCTACGCGAATCCACTTCTCCGGCACCGATTGGTTGTAGCCGTGTGTGTCCCTCATCGGTGCAGAATCATATTACCTCCATCCCAAATTACTTGTCTTAAATTTATCTACATCGGATGTATCTAACACTAAAAACGTGTCTAGATACAAGCCAGTAATTCGAGACGGAGAGAGTATTATTAAGCCCCTCTTATTGCATCCTCTCCTTGTGATGAAGAAATTGCCTACTTTATAAACTACTATGTGTGATGGTTTTGTGCGTCGCCCACTAGAGCACAAACTTGTATGATATGATATCATGCGGATGGATTGCATGGACGATTGTGTTTGATGTGTTGTACAATCGCACATGGTACGAGAGGGCTGACTGTGTACGACACTCAGCCGAATAAACAAATTTTAATCATGCGAGATGTTGGCATGCATCTCACACATTTTATAAAGAGAAACATTTCCCTCCGGATGACCGGCCGAGCGTCGACAGATCGCTCCTCGCTCGTTCGCTTTTCTACGCGGAAGCGAACCGGGCAACGTGAGTTCGATGTGCCTTCAAGAGAGATGTACCTTTTCTTATCTTTTTCGTGTAACTTTTTTTTTTCTTTTTTTCTCTGCTTTCTTCTTCCTCTTGCCTTGTTGCTTCTCTCCTCTCTTGTTACGCACAGTGAGCTCGTCAGTGCCGACGGCACGACCTCTCGCTGATCCTGTGAGCACCCCCTCCCCCAAGGCTGCAAGCATCTCCTTCCCAACGCACCTCATACTGCTCCTCCACCAAAGCTACAACCGAAGAGAACTTTTGCTTGAATTAGTGTTGCTTTTTTTTAAGGGTAATGTTTGTGGCCGGGGCGCCGGCCGAACCGTTGCGCCGGTCTCACCACGTCCGTGCGATCTACTGTCGATCATGTGGTCTTCAAAACAACAGCACATGGCTAGTAGGCCCCACGCACCGTCCAGCCTTCCTTATCTCTTCACACATGTGCTCGGCGGCTCATCCCCATCCCCATCCTTCGCGCATCTCCCTCCCCACCCGCTACCAAGGAGCGGCGCTCGTCGCCATGGCCGCTGCAGCTGGATCCACTAGTCGACAGGCCGCCGGCAGCTGGATCCATCCACATCCCGCTGCAATCAGGGAGCAGCGCCCGTCCTCGTCCCCATCCACATCCTACCGCATCTCCTTCCCCATCTCCCGCAGTCAGGGCCATGCTCATCGTCTAGCCGCCGCGGCCAAGTTGCAATCGACCACGCCGGTGATGAACTTGTGCTCGAACAAGTCCGTTTTGCTGGATCCACCCGTTATTTTTGCTACAACCCATTTCTTTTTTTGCTACCATCCCCTTTCGATTTTAATGATTTTTTTTATTTTTTTGCTGGAACCGATGCCTAGTTTTGCTGGAACCAGCTGGTGGATGTGTTGCAAGGTCGACACCTCGCACGGAGGAAGCTGCCTCCAGCGGCGAGGAGGGGCACCGGTGCTGCAACCAGCAGCTGCCGGTGGCGAAGACGGAGGCTTTTGGTGCTGCAACCACATTTTTTATTTGCTGGAACCAGCCGCCAGAAAGTTGCAACCACTTTTCATCGGTGCTGGATCAGGACGGTGTCGAGCTCGTTTTTTGCTGGAACCGGCAAGTTTTTTTGCTGGAACCTGCTAGATTTTTTGTTGCGAGGACATGTGAGAGATTTTGTTGTGACCGATGGGCGCGACTTGTTTTTGCTGCAATCATGGGATTTATTTTTGCTGGAACCAACGTAAATTTTTGCTGGAACCGGTTAATTCCTTTTGGTACATCAAACCTATTCTTTTTGGAAGTTTTGCTGCAACTGGCTGTGATTTTTGCCACCACTGTCTTTTGATTTTGCTGGAAGCAGCTTGTTTTTTGCTACCATCGTATTAATTTTTGCTACCACCATTTGTGATTTTTGCTACATCCTTTTTACGGGGTCATCGACCAGCGACTTGCTGAGATTTGTCGTCAGGGGCGTGCAACATGGCGACCGTGCGATGATCGGCGTCGAGGACGACGACCGGCAAGACACACCCGAATGGTGCTTCGCTTGGGGTGGAGATGCGCGAGATGCCCGAGATGCGAAAAGGACTAAGCGAGGGAAGAAGGACAAGTGAAACGTTATTTTAATCTGATGGTGCAGAACAAGTGGCATCGGATGGCCCGCAGTTGACCGGCCCAAATTTGGGCCGGTGCGTAGGCGCCTATCGCTGCCCTTTTTTTAATCATGCAAGATGTTGGCATGCATCTCACACATTTTATAAACTAGTAAAAGGCATGTGCCATGCACGCATATAGAATCCAAAGAATGTAAATTCATACAGAAGTATGATTTTTTTTTTGCTCTCCTTCGCTTGGAGAGTACTCTTTCTTGGTCACATCAGCTGCTAAGTTGGTTGCTTCCAGTTACAGGACCACCAGTCGAGAGTGTATCGCCTTTCGCCTTCTTCTTTGGTGAAAGAGGGTTGTCACTCTGTCTGCTGTCCTTTTGAAATTTTTCCTTGGGCTGAAAAACTTTACCAGTTAGTAATGAAATAACAATCAGTTGGTTTAAATAGCAGTTTACCTCATAGTAGTTGTTGCAACACTTTGGAAGATCATTTACAGGAGCTACATCAGTTGTTTGTGGTATATGAAATGAACACAGTGCAGCAGCGCGACCTGCCTGCCGAGTCTTGGCTATATGAACTGAATATATATATTGACCTACCTAGTCTTTGGCGTTTCACCATTGAGCAATAGTGCAAAGCCAAGATTTATTGGCAGCGACCTCCCGGAGGAGACGGTATAGTAGTAGCCGCGTACTGGAGCAGGGCACATGTGCAGCACAGACGTAGGGTACGAGAGCAGGGAGCTGTGACCTAGGAATAGTCAAGACGATCTAGGGCCGGGGTTGCAATTCTGAAAGTACTCTTATTATCTGACGCATCAGACGGTGTAAACTGCAACGGACAGAAATCAGTGCTAATAAGTTGTTAGTAATAATTAATAATTGCATGGTTTCCTACATTGGAAGGAAAACGCTATGGCGCCATCGTCGTCCGATCTAGGGTTTCCCCTGGTGCTCCTGGCGTCCCCTGTGCTAAGCTGTGTCGTTTGCTTGTTTGGGCTAAGCACCTTGTCTCTCTTTTTTTCTATTTTGGGCACTGTGTTCATGCCTTGCGTTCGTGCATGTGTTGTACCTCACTTGTGCTCATTCTCTCTTCTTCTATCAATAAAAAAATATGCAAGCTTTGCGTATTCATGAGAAAATGATTTCCTACATTGATCATACCAATTTGATTAGGGAAACTCTAACCGATCCCCTAAAAATAGAGTAAAACGGCGAAGTAAACCTTAGTGTATCTCGGTGAGGTCGGGTAGATGTGTATTGGTGGGACCAAGTTTGACTTCAGGGTTTTGGATAGATAGGAATGTGAGAGTGTAGCTGATGGTTTCGTAGCGATATCTCTAAGCACTTGAGCAAATAGTCCATGATCAAAACCTCATCCCCTTTTAATAGTATTTACTTTCGTATGAACTCAATGTTATTTTGGATCACTTAGTCTTGAAACTTTTGCCAATGCTTGGTCATTTGCATTTGAGGGGTCCACATCGCATCCCATTGCCATAACTAAATCGAACTTCCCTAACATATTTTTTAAATAGGCATTAGTTCAATGATGTATTTATTATGAATTACCAAAACCACCCGGGGATTAGTTGCAGTTTCATTGTCTAAGTACTTGTGGATTTGGGGACAGTTGAGAATTAAAGGAGTAAATAGCATAAAACTACTACAATTCGGGGTAGGGTTCCAAAAACTACCATTTTTTATCGTTTTCGCTGATAACTACCAACTTTGGGGTCCCCTGTATCAAAAACCCCAAAGGACCGAGTGTTTAAGTTTTAAACCGTTTATTTGACAGTTGTGGCCCACGTGCCAGGTCCACATGGCATAAAAGTCAACATCATTAGGTTGACCATGATGTTGACTGTTCATTGGTTATGAAAGGTGGGGCCCAAATATTTATAAAAAGCAAATTAGTCTTCTATAATTTTCAAAAAAGCAATTAGGTCCCTATAATTTTCTAAAAAACAATCAGGTCCTTGTAAAGAAAGGAAAAAACAATCGGGTCCCTGGGCCGACCCGGCTCGACCTCTCTTTCGCAACCGGTCGCCCTCCTCTCCCTAGAATCGCCGCCCACTCCCCTCCAACCCCTCCCCAGCCGGTGACCTGAGGAGGCCGAGCTCCAGGACATTGACTAGGGGTGCGCAGTCAGCGGCTCCCCATGGCGCGGCCAGCAGCAGGGCCTCAAGCGGCTCGCATCCAGAAGCACGTGGTGGCTCCCCTTTTGTGCGACCTCAGGTGACTTGCGGCAAGTAGAGCGCGACAGCTCCCTATAGAGCCTCATACTCGCACAGCAGAGGCGGCGAGTGGCCGGTGGGTGCAACAGGTGGCGACGAGGAGCGACCACACCAGGAGTAGCGAGGAGCCGAGGACAACAGCAGGTGGTGGCGCAGAAGCACCGGCATGCGCAGCTCTATGTGTGCTCTTCCTCCCTTGGCCTTATTCATCTGTAGCAGCCTTCCGACTCAATGAAGTCACGGGAGCGAATGGGCCAGTGGCGGGAGGCCACTGCCTTTTTTCATTTTTCATTTCTTTTCATATGCTTGATTAACATTTTGCAAATGCAAGTTAAAAAGTTTTTGAATACATGGTCAACATTTTTTATTCACATTTAACAATTTCTAAATGATTTTTAAACATTTTTAAATACTTGTTTTAAAATATTGATATGCTTGGATTAATATTTTTTAAATACATGGTCAACTTTTTAATATATGTTATATTTTTTTGTATACATGAGAAACTTTTTCTCTATGTGCATTTAACATTTTTAAAATGATTGCTTAGCAAAAAAATTTGTATTATATTCAAAAAATATTAATCAAGTATTAGAAAATGTTGAGAAACTTGAATTTTAAAAGTGTTAATCAAGGACTTCAGAAAAGAAGTTTAAAATGTGTACAGAAAATTTGTTGACCCTGTATCAAAAAATATTTATCAAGGATTTGAAAAATATTAACTATATATTGAAAAAAATGTTGACAATGTATTCAATAAATGTTAATCTTACTAGAAAAATATTTTGTATATTAGAAAAAATGTGTATTAGATATACACCATCAAGCAAAGCATACATGATCACAGGTGACACTGACGTGCGCGGCCGGCAGCTCCCCATGGCTCGGCCAGCAGTAGGGCCTCAAGCGGCTCGCGCCGAGAAGCACGCGGCGGCTCCCCATTGGTGCGGCAACTAGCACGCGACCTTAGGTGACTTGGAGCAAGCAGAGCACGGCAGCTCCCTACGGAGCCTCATACTCGCACAGCAGAGGCAGCGAGTGGCCCGTGGGTGCAACAAGTGGTGGCGAGGAGCGGCCACACCAGGGGTAGCGAGGAACCGGGGACAGCAGCAGGTGGCGGCACACGAGCACCGGCATGTGCATCTCTGTGTGCGCTCTTCCCTTGGCCCTGTTCGTCTGTAGCA
>NC_041386.1:671222671-671239412 GCF_002162155.2 Triticum dicoccoides | reverse complement strand
AGGGAGGCGGGCTGCTTGCTGGCGGCCTTGCTCTATCGACCAGTCGGCCGGCCATGGTGGTGAGCGTGCGCGTCGAGCACGAGGTCCTCCATGGGTGTATCGGGGGCGAGCGACAGGAGGAAGAAAGAGAGATAGAGGAACGAGGTCTTCCATGGGTGTATCGGGGGCGAGCAACAGGAGGAAGAAATAGAGATAGAGGAAGAAGACGGGATGAGGAAGAGAGATAACGGCGTTGACATATTTTGCCATGTCAGCTCCGACGAGTGGGCCATCCTTGTAATCGTGAACAGATTTAAAGCACTCGGTCAGTTGGGTTTTTTGAAATAGCTGACTCCAAACTTGATAGTTATCAGTGAACAAATAATAATCGATAGTTTTCTGGAAGCCTAGCCTTGTATTAGTTTTATGCTATTTACTCGAATTAAAGGGAGCAATAGGAGGTTTCCATCATATATTCATATGAATGTATGTTTTCCTTATGTAAGTGGGGCACGACTATATAACTCAATTATAGAAGGAAACCTTCTGAGCGCGAGTGTATGGTCAGTGCCTCTTTTTTCTTTTTTTCTTTTTTTTCATATGCTTGATTAACATTTTACAAATACAAGTATAAAAGTTTTTGAATACATGGTCAACATTTTTGTATTCACATTTAACAATTTCTAAATGCCATTTTATCATTTTAAATACTTGTTTTAAAATATTCAAATGCTTGGATTAATATTTTTCAAATACATGATTAACATTTTTTGCCCATGTCAAATTTTCTTTTATACAATTTTAATATACATGACAAACTTTTCCTCTATGTGCATTTAACATTTTTTAAATGCTTGCTTAGCTAAAAATTTAAATTTTTTATGTAAAATATTTTGTAATATATTAAAAATATTGACCATATATTCAAAAAAATATTAATCAAGCATTTAAAAAATGTTAAATGTTTATAGTAAAAATGTTGACCATGTATTCAAAAATGTTAAACTTGAATTTTAAAATTATTAATCAAGGATTTGAAAAAAAGTGTAAAGAAAAATTGTTGACCCTGTATTAAAAAATTGTTAAGCAAGCATTTAAAAAATGCTAACTGCATATTGAAAAAATGTTGACCATGTATTCAGTAAATCTTTATCTTGTACTTGAAAAATATTTTGTATATTAGAAAAAATGTGTATTAGATATATACTGAAAAAGTGTATAGAAAAACAATGAGAACCCAAGATAAAACAAAACAAAACCAATGAAAAACGAGAAAAAAGCGAGAAACAACTGACGTTTTTACTTGACAATATATATTAGCAGAAAAAAGAATATCCACATTGACAAGATTTAAAAGCAGTAGGATTAATTTAGGAGATGTATTTACTTGACAATATATATTAGTAGAAAAAAGAATATTCACACTGACAAGATTTTGAACCAGTAGGATTAATTTAGGAGACGATACAGAATTCTATGGTCGGAAAAATTTGTATACAGCCGAACAGATAGTACTGCATTTTATTGCATTTTATTTTCTAGGTAAGCCATACACCAACCAGAACAATCGAACATTTGCTTCCCTTTGGTATTATCGTAAGTAAACACTGACCTCATAAAAAAAAGGGCAACCTGGTGCATGTAGCTCCCGCTTGCGCAGGGTCCAGGGAAGGGTCCGACCACTTTGGGTCTATAGTACGCAGCCTTTCCCTACATTTCTGTAAGAGGCTGTTTCCAGGACTTGAACCCATGACCTCATGGTCACAAGGCAGCAGCTTTACCACTGCGCCAAGGCTCCCCTTCAAACACTGACCTCATATTATTCGCAAAAAAAAAACACTGACCTCATACAGCATGCCTAGATTTTTCATAGCAAGGACAATAACATGCTATCACATTATGTGAAGATGCACTATTTCAAAGCTTCATCACATGCTATATCACATTATGTGAAGATCCACTATTTCGATCAGGACAATAACCACAAAGAAGGTAATGCAAATTATGTGTAATGCAAATAATACAACGAAGGTAATGCAAACTGTGTGTAATGCAAACAATACAAAGAAGGTAACCCTCCGCATTTTCACATCCGGGCTTGGGATCGGCAAAGGCGGTGTTAAACCACAACAATACAAAACACAAATTATACAACAACATCAATCATTCAAGCAAAGCGTACAAGACACACAATCAAGCAAATGCAATATCAATGCAGCTCCCTACACATTTTCACATCCGGGCTTGGGACCGGCAAAGGCAGTGTTACACCACAACAAACAAAACATACAACAACAATCATTCAAGCAAAGCATTCAGGACACACCATCAAGCAAAGCATACAGGACAGACCATCAAGCAAAGCATACATGACACACCATCAAGCAAAGCATTCAGGACACACCATCAAGCAAAGCATACAGGACACACCATCAAGCAAATGCAATATTAATTCAAACACACACACACACACACAGAGTCACAGTCACACAGATTCAGTCACACACACACAGAGTCACAGTCACACACAGATTCAGTCACACACACAAACAGTCACACAGAGTCAGTCACACATACAATCACAGTACACACACACACAGTCAGTCACACACACAAGAGATAGGAAGGGCACAAACAGAAAGCTAATACTACAAGCAAGACCCATGATGTAAGTTGTTTGCTATTTCTGCTCATTTATTCCCATATACCTGATGGCATTAATCAGTGCATGTTCCTCCTCAGTAGTCCAAGCATCGTTCCATATGTTTGGATTCAGATGATTATGCCACCTAAGATGTTTTGAATGAATTCAAAATTCAGCTTCATATTAACAACTAAGATGTTTTGAATGAATTCAAAAATCAGCTTCATATTAACAACTGCATCACCTAGACCAAATGTGTTTCCCCTGATAGCAGCCACAACTTGATTGAAGAATAGAGCAACCGTCTGAAGAAAGAAGAACAAAATAGTTAGCACGGACTGCGAATAGAGAAAGAGACGCCAAGAAATAACAAGTTACTCAAGGCAATTACCTGTTCATTAGCGATCGGAGGAAGTCCACCGAAGTAAACACGCCGAGCATGCCGAGTAACCTAAGAAAAGAGTGGTCAGACATATGCATCACAGAACAAGAAAAATCTCAAGCACAAAACAAAAAATCGAGCATACCTGCTATGTCATGGCAGTGGCTGCATAGCAAGTGGAAGAAAGAAGCGTGATAGATCACAGGTGGATTTATTCTGCCATCACCAAATAAACTGCAAATCAGAGTGAATCTGGTTGCGTTGTGACGAAAGAATGGACTATCCATGATTTGAGTACTAGCTACACTGAATCATAAAAGGAGCACAGTAGTCACCTGTCCTAGGGGGATAAACTGAACATGTTCAGGAGCATGTTCAGAAACATCACAGGATCAGCAGCAGGAAGTTCTGGTAGTTGAACTGCAATGCATCAACAGAGAATTGTTCATGATGTGAATTATTTACCTGACAGTTCTTTATGTAACCAGTGTGTCTATGAATTAGCAAGCATCCCCCATTTGTTGTGAACATAGGGGGAAAATGCATTTCAGCAAACCATATAAAAATAAAACAATCAAAAGAATACCTTGCAATGAGACCAGTTTGTTGGTCCATACTTGTTTACAAGGTCAATAATTTTGTCATCTTCCTGTAGAAAACATATCATAAATATAACTATAAAATGTGCAAAATCTTTTTTTTTCTCGAGCAAAGTCAGGAGTGCAATGACAAACCTCTTGAGTCCAAGGAGCTTTGATGAGTTCAGTGTTAAAAAACCTTCTTCCATGGATGTAGACATTGCACTTCTGTCCTATCTGGAAATAATTCAGCTGCATAGGTAGATACTGACACAATATGTGAGCTCACGACACTTGCATATACAGAAAAACGTCCAAAGAAGGGCGTTACTATATAACTAGCTAAAATGTGGGATATGCATAAATATTGTGTACAAACTTGAAAGGAGTTAAATTCGAGAGGGGTTACCATACAAACACAGACCAGGTTGATGAGTGATCCACGGCTTCAGTTCAAACACAAGAAGCCCAACATCAGAACCATAACAAATCAAATTAGCCATCATGAAAACCTCCATCCACCCTGGATTCTACATATACATAATTCTGAGCACAAACATCATACTTGTGGCAGGAAAATATACAACAATGCATTGAAGAGTGTCCAAAGGGCAATGATACTACCAACTACAGAGGTATGTAGGTCATAAAATTACATGCCCATGACCTTATAGAAATTTCCATGCATTATCAGGTGCCAATAGGTAGTGATGGAGCGCTTGCACAATGACATACAGTCACAGTCAACACACACATACACACATACACACAGTCACAGTCAATACACAGTCACAGTCAACACACACATACACACATACACACAGTCGCAGTCAATACACAGTCACAGTCAACACACACATACACACATACACACAGTCGCAGTCAATACACAGTCACAGTCAACACACACACACACAATGGAGCTTGCACACAAGAAACAGACAAAGAAACACACACACAGTCAGTCACACACACAAACAGTCAGTCACACACACAGTCAAGGTCACACACGGTGACACACAGTCACACAGACACAATGGAGTGCTTGCACACAAGAAACAGACATAGATAGGATGAAACTAATCGAAGACATGAGAAAAAGTAAACTATTTGTTCAAGCTTCCCGTTCAGAACCTTCCAACTCTGCATTATTTTAGTTCTTCGATTCCAAACCTCTCTGCATTACCCAACTACATGCTAGGAGGCCGCTACTGTTATATAAACGAAGTCAAGTGTAAGAGCACCAGAGAGCAAATTAGGAGGTACCTTTTCTTTATCACCAAATTTAAGAGTCTGCACGTACCAAAATTGTATTTTGTGTCACAAGATGAACCTAAAGAACTCACCAGGAAAATACTCAAATTAACAGATCAAGTGAATCATGGAGAACATCATGTAGAAAAGTAGTCCGACAAATCCAAAGCAATTCAAGTATATATGTAGACAATCAGAGCTCATGTACATGCAAACCTTTCCCTCCCATAAGGTGATAAATTTGCAAGCTGAAGATCAAAATTTGATTACCTTAGTTGGTAAAACAGAAAGAGATAGGAACCCTGAGAATGATGAGTTGTTCAGATCAAGATGACCCTCAGAAGCAGCCATCTTTTGTTTATACTTGAAGTCATCACGGCCAATTAGTCGTGGAATTGCCAAAATATTTCTGGTGCCATAGATATCTAACTTCTTTCTCAAAGAAATATTCCAATATATGATTCTTTATAGAACTATCTGTCCTGAAAAGAGTAACATACTATCAGCCATAGATATCTAACTTCTTTCTCAAAGAAATATTCCAATGATTCTTTATAGAACTATCTGTCCTGAAAAGAGTAGCATACTATCAACATGAATACTTGTGAAGTGAACAAGGAAACCATGGCTAAATAGGCATTTTGGGACTACATCAGTATTGCAAAATGTAAAAAACATATTCCAATGATTCTTTATAGAATTTTCGGTCCTGGAAACAGTAACATACTATCAGCATGAATACATAATCTTGTGAAGTGAACAAGGGAAACATGGCTAAATAAGCGTTTTGGGACTACAGACATCATCATCACAAAATGTAAAAACCATAAATATACCTGCGCTGTAAGCAAACCCAACCCATCAGTGTCCTTAGAAACGCAAGGAAGAGCAAATGTGACATTTGTCTATATCCTGCCTGAAATACTTAGAAAAGCATTATTCCAGTGATTGGACATCAGTAATATAAAAAAAAGAATATGATATCCACATAAGACATAACGAAACACAGATATCACAAAAAATGTAGTGTCAAACACCAACATGATTATTATGGTAAGAAAAATAAGGAACAAAAACAGGGAAAAGGGTGCTGTGATGAGTGAGTGAGATAAACAGGGAAAAGGGCATGGGTATGCATTGGATGCCAAATCGGCCACGCAAAGGAGTGGAAGCCAAGCAAGTGAGTGTTACAAGAATGAAACTTTTATGCTCAGTCTATCATCATCTATCAGCAGGAGAGAAGCCTGACCAGTGTCTATGGATCCCTGCCTGCTCGAAACGGCCTACATGGTTTGCATCCCTCAACACATCCCCATATATGGGGAGACGACACTCGGAACACAAGCAAAGCATGAAGAAGAAACCAATTGGACAGACCATATAAGCAGTAACACAATCAGAATCACCCCATCTAAGCAGTCAAACACAGTCACACACACAGTTGAGTGCTTGCACACATGAAACAAACAAAGAAACATACATAGATAGGGGCACATCACACACACACATAGTCAGACACACAGTCAAGACACACACAATGGAGCACATGCGCACAAGAAACACATAAAGAAACAGAAATAGATAACTCAGAAAGCTATAAAGAAGTTCTAGAAACTAAATGAGTAAACTGATTTCTGTAGAGGGGTGAGGGTAATTCAGATCTTCATTCCTGAAAACAGGAAGCTAGTTGGATCATCATCACTACCCACAAGTTTGTAGGCACAGAGACGCATGCTTATTCTTGTCACAAAGTCTAGGCAAAGCAACAAAAGCATTATTTCAGTGACTGGACAGCAGTAATTGATATCATATCTCATGCATAATTGAGTCAGTGAACCTCAAAAGGGAACAAAGAACAATAGAAATGTATTGTCAAACACCACGGTAAATGATCATGATAAGAAAAATTGACAGCGTGAATGTTCATGCACACACAAAAGAAATACCACTTACGAACAAAACCTACTTGCGTTGAACATAAATTAAATTAAAAAATTAGCAGATTTACACTATGTTAGGTCACAACCAGGTTATAAACAAACATAGAATAAAATCTATATGCAATCCTAATCCTAATCACGCCCAGGCTTCCAAAAGTGCATGGCTTACATAGCGACAAATACAGAAGTCAGTGTTCTTGATATTTTAACTAGAGTGAGTACAAAATTTGCTCCATAAATTTAACAGGACAAACAAAAAGGACATGACAAAAGTGAACAGCATTGATAAGAAACGTGTGATGAGCGTGCTTTCACAGATAAATAAATTCTGGAAGTTATGCTCACAGCAGAATTATATGCCGGGTGTGCAATGACAAAATTCTGGAGTTATGCTATGCAATCATAACGAAGTCTAAGGGACTAGCAGCAACTCATCTAGTGTACTCCTATATGAAAATGGAAATAGCAACACAAGAAATAAAATAAGGAAACCTTGTCCGACAGTAGCAGCAAGCAAGCCACATGATTTGCACTCTTTTAAAACTTTCTGCTATGCCTGCCTGCTGGAAATGGCACCCACGGCCTACATGGTTTGCACCCCTGAACACACATGAGCATATATGGGAACATAAACAGAGCAATTGAAAAGAACAGAAATTAACACCCATCAGAACAAAATCACCCCTGCATCTAGCCTGACGAAAGTGATACAATCAGAATCGACACACGAACCAGAGTATCAAAGGGCACGTCTCGACGTACCAACACGAACAAGCTCTCGCCGTTTGAGATCTGAAAACAACGGACGAACAAGAAAAACGCAGGAGCCTAGGAACCGATCTGAACTAGCACGGCAAACTGACAACCGCTCTCGCCGTAATCCAATTTCAAAACCAAGACCCGACCGTTCTTGCAACGCTCGCGCTGACACGAACACGAAGAAACGCAGGATCCAAAGCGTCTCTCAGACAATAGAAGCACACGCAGAAATTTCTGAATCGCAAACCAGACGGAGACCCTCAACGAGACGGACCAAGAACATGCGGGCGCGTCGGGGCAACGGCTAGGACGAGCGAAAACGGGCGACGACGAGGACGAGCAGACTCAAATCAGAAGCGAGCGACTCTAAACTGACGACGGCGGGGAGGCGCAAAATCAACTCGGGAGTGGTTCTAAACTGACGAATTCAGCGCGAGCAAAATCAAATCGGACGCGGTTCTAAACGGACGACGGCGAGAACGAGCAAAATCAAATTAGGCGGGGTTCTCTAGCTATCTAAACCGGCGACGGCAAGCAAAATCAAATCCGGACGCGACTCTGAACGGACAAATCGACCGAGGACGAGCAAAATCAAATCCAGACGCGATTCTGAATGGGTAAATCGATCGAGGAGGGCGAGCAAGGTGAAACCCGTCCCGAGGAGGACATACGCACGGCCCGGGCGAAGGGTGGAGGAGCAGCGGACCGGCCGGAGCGCGTCGGGGAGGTCGGAGGAGAGAGGCACCGCCAAGACGAAGAGGAGGAGGAGCGGACCGGGCAGGGCGCGGCGAGGAGGAGAGAGGCGCGGCGAGGAGGCGAGAGGCGCGGCGCGGAGGAAGAGCGGAGGAGGAGGAGGAGCGGGCCGGCCAAAGGGCGCGGCTTTATAGCCGGGGGCAGAGGCGGTGGCGGCAGCCGGAACCTCGCGGAGGTGCGCGTGGAGTGGCGTGGCGGCGGAAATAAAAGGAAAGTGGAGCTGGATAGAAGGATCCGGAGCGGGTAGGGGTAGGGGTAGGCATCAATGCGAGGTCGGCTGCTGTGCGGTGCTTCCGTCTCGAATTGGAGGGGAATTTTTTTAGAGAGAATTCCTTATTTGACACTCTCTTAAAATTGTGTTCTTTATTTGACACTGAAAAAAATTTCTTCCCTATATGACCTATAGTCTTAATTTCTTTCCCTATATAACACTCTAGTTCATTTTGTACACATGAAAAGACCTTTTTGCCCCTGTACATAATGTGACCAGAAATATGTAGCATTGAGCCTAATTAGGGAAAATTCGTTTCTGAGAGTGAGCACAGCTGAACATGTTATCTCCTCCGTTGGTCTTTTTTGGGATGCATGTGTATTCTAAGCGCATGCATGCAATGTATTTAGAACGTATTCAGCTGTGGGTCTAGTTTCATGCGGCATGGTTTGTGAGTGCGACTGTTTAACGTACTTTTGTATGTGTGCTTTAACACTAAAATGCATTCTTAAAAATGAATGAATTTTTAAGCACTTTTGTGTGTGCTTCGGTGATCACCTACGTGCATGCCATTAGTGCATGTGCACGTACTTGCATGGCTCATGCAGGACCTATAGCTGTATGGAAGGAAGTTGCGTGCTAGCACGAACGTATGCCCGGTTCGTGCAACCAATATGCGTATGTATATGAACCGGGTCATACCAAGCTAGAATACATGTATTCGCTTGATCGTCAGGGTACGCGTACGTATTTAAATATCTATGCTCGGACCGGCAAGCTGGCCGCGTATATGTACACAAATACGTATAGACAACTAGCCAGACCGTGAGGTCAATTAGCACATGAACCATCGAAGGCCTCGGTCATGATTTCTTAGCACAGTAGTAAATCGACTGGCATGACAATACCAGCATATATGATGTCACATATGGATAACCCGACTGATTTTTTTGAAATAACTATTATTTTGTACATATTTGTGGTCACATTATACATATGGGTAAAATGGTCTTTTCACGTGAACAAAATGCACTAGAATGTCATATAGGGAAAGAAATTAAGACTATAGGTCATATAGGGAAGAAAATTTTTCCAGTGTCAAATAAGGAACATGATTTTAAGGGAGTGTCAAATAAGGAATTCTCTCAATTTCTTACCGTTGCGACGCCCGTCCACGCCGTGTGTCTCTTGGAAATGTTTTTATTTGTATTTTTAAAAGGAAAATGTTTTTTAGTATAGTCCATGGCAATACCATATCATATTAGTCCGTCTCAAACGCTGACGATAAAATGGATACGTATCTATATCTATTCTCAGACGTTGACATTGATATAGTTCAATGACAAGGGCTGCACTTTTGGTGAGCCACCTTGGATGTCTGCAAAGCTGCATACCAGCGATGGAGATGCGTCGAGCTCGAATATGGAGGTGATCCGTCATTCTTTTGTTGGTGGTGCTGGAGGTAGATGGGCGTTGGTGTCAACCTCAGAGATATTCTACTATCTTTTTCATTTTGTCATGTCGATACTTCCATGACTTGTACTTTAATCTTTATGATATGAACGAGACATGTATTACCATGAAAAAAAATCATGCACGCGTATATTTCAAACCATATTTAAACATACGGATGAAATACATGCAAATTGAAAGATTTTCATCTAAATCGGATGATTTTTTTACATTTCTTACTTCATTAAATAAAAGCGATCAAACCTAAACTTAGTCTATATATAAGGTGGCGCGCGTACTCCGAGTCCTTATTCTTCCCTTCCGTGCCCATGTCTGGCGGTCATGTCCATGTCCGGCGGCCAGCTAAGCCACGTGGAGTGAAAGTGCGGCCGCCGATGAGCAAGAGTAGAACATGGGACACAGATCGGCTCACGAGACTCGAGGCCTCAAGCTGACCATGCCAAGCAAGAAATATCAGCCAAAATGAAGTCCATGAGAAAACAAAGTGGGTATCAACTGCTCTAGCTTTCAAGAATGAGTTCTTCGTAGGATGGGGTAGCACATCTAAAATTATGTTAGTCTTTGGAGTGCTTGCTCCTTGGAAACTTGCAAATGGAACTTTCTTGTTAGGGAATATTGAATGAAGTAGGTAATATAACATTCTGATGTTTCTGATAGCAAAGCCCTTGCTGTTCTGTACACATCATGGATTCTTAGGAAGTATTCCTTGTAGGGATATTTGCAGGAGAACAAATTTATGATCTTTCTGTGCGGGGACCTAATGAAAATAATCAGATGACACAACTATTTTATCGCTTGAAACTTATAAATGCATCTAACAGATACTCATTGTAACTTGCAATGCTGTTGTATGGTGATTACATGAAAGCCAATGTTGCTTGTTTTCCTGTGTGAATTTAAAGAATTTGTCTCTTGCTTCAGTTCCCAACCTTTTGTGTTTCACAAATTCTTATCGAGGTATCTTATTTCTTTCAGATACGTCACCAGTGATGATGTTCTCGAAGTGAAGGGCAGAGTGGCATGTGAGATCAGCTCTTGATGAACTGACATTGATTGAGCTTATGTGTTGGGGAACGTTGCAGAAAATAAAAATTTTCCTACGGTTTCACCAAGATCCATCTATGAGTTCATCTAAGCAACGAGTGAAAGAGGAGATGCATCTACATACCACTTTGTAGATCGCGAGCGGAAGCGTTCAAAAGAACGGGGTTGAAGTAGTCGTTCTCGTCGTGATCCTATCACCGGAGATCCTAGCGCCGAACGGACGGCACCTTCGCGTTCAACACACGTACGGTCAGCGTGACATCTCCTCCGTCTTGATCCAGCAAGGGGGAAGGAGAGGTTGATGATGATCCAGCAGCACGACGGCGTGGTGGTGGATGCAACAGAACTCCGGCAGGGCTTCGCCAAGCTGCTGCGGGAGGAGGACGAGGTGTAGCAGGGGGAGGGAGGCGCCAAGACTTTGGTGCGGCTGCCCTCCCCCCTGCCCTCCTTTATATAGGCCCCCAGGGGAGGCACCGGCCCTGGGAGATTCAATCTCCCAAGGGGGCGGCGGCCAGGGGGCACTAATAGAAAAGGGGGCAATGGCCCAGGCCAGTTCAGCCCATTAGTCCCGGTTCAATCCAGAACCGGGACCAATGGAGCTATTTGCCCCGATTCGTGAGCCCAAGGGGCCGGCCGGGCCACGTGGGCCATTGGTCCCGGTTCGTCCGGACCTTTTGGTCCCGGTTGGTGGGACGAACCGGGACCAATGGTCCTAGCTCCTGGCCCACCACTATTGGTCCCGGTTGGTGGCATGAACCGGGACCAAAGGGTTCCCTTTAGTCCCGGTTCATGCCACCAACCGGGTCTAATGGTGATGCCTATATATAGCCCCTCGCGCAAGAGCAGAGCACACTGCTCTGTTTTTTATGGCCGAGGGGGAGAGGGCTTGGTGGTGCTCTAGCTCACCTCCTATGCACCCAAGGTGTTCGATGGAATGCCCGAGCCACACTACTTAAGGTTTCTCCTCTCCAAGCTCGACCGCCAAACTCCATTTTCCTCAATATTTATCTAGGTTTAGCGGTCTGTCACGCCCCGTCCCCGTCTTCATCACCGTCGATCACCCGCGCCGATCTCATCACCGGCACCACCGTGGTGAGCCTCTTGTTCTTATCTTCTTTCTGAAAGGAAAAATATTATTACTTGTTTGTTTAGATAGATACTTGTATTATTTTCTTACTTTTATTATTGCATCTTATATAGTGCGATGGTTTTGGTATCCGCCCCCGTCGGCCCTCGTCCTGTCTATGATTCGGATGTGGTATATATTATCTTTTCATAACTATTGGTTCATTTATTGTTTATGAAAATTATGCCGACCAACGTGACATAGATTTTATTTATCTAGGAGGTTGTTGAACCGGAAATTCCAACCGACCCTATTGTCGAGAGGTTAAATTTAGTTGAAGAAGAAAACAATTTCTTGAAGGAAAAAATAAAAAAACTTGAGGAGGAGAAGATGATATTGGAGTTGCATGTTGCGGATGTCGTCGATGATCACAAGATCAAGATGGATGCAACGCGCTTGAAGATGAGAAAGATTAGAAAATATGCCATTCATACCGAGGCTTGGTATCATTATGCCGTTGGATCAGTTGTTACCTTGGTTGCGATTATGATCGCATTTGTTTTCGCATTGAAATGTTTTACATAGTTTCAATGTATGGTTTAATTAATTTAGATGCTCTGCAGAGCTTTATGTTGTTAGATGAGAACTATGTATGTACTTTGGTTTTTATGTGATGATGAACTTCTATTAATTTGGTCACTTAATTATCTATTCATGATGTTCTGTAATGATTTTTGACACACTTAATTATATATAATGCACGCAGATGAACCGGCAATGGATGTACGGTGACAGACACACCTCCGAGTACATTAAGGGCGTGCATGATTTTCTCGAAGTGGCTGAGGCAAACAAGCAGAATGGTTTTATGTGTTGTCCATGCCCTATATGTGGGAATACGAAGTCTTACTCTGACCGGAAAATCCTTCACACCCACCTGCTTTACAAGGGTTTCATGCCACACTATAATGTTTGGACGAGGCACGAAGAAATAGGGGTTATGATGGAAGACGGCGAGGAAGAAGAGTACGATGACAACTATGTGCCCCCTGAATACGGTGATGCTACTAAACATCAAGATGCACCAGACGATGTGCACGATGGTGCTGCAACGGGCGAAGCTGCTGAAGATCAAGAGGAACCAGACGATGTGCCCGATGATGATGATCTCCGCCGGGTCATTGTCGAGGCAACCACACAATGCGAAAGTCAAAAGGAGAAGCTGAAGTTCGATCGCATGTTAGAGGATCACAAAAAGGGGTTGTACCCCAATTGCGAAGATGGCAACACAAAGCTCGGTACCGTACTCGAATTGCTGCAGTGGAAGGCAGAGAATGCTGTGCCTGATAAAGTATTTGAGAAGCTACTGAAAATAATGAAGAAGAAGCTTCCAAAGGATAACGAATTGCCCGATAGTACATACGCAGCAAAGAAGGTCGTATGCCCTCTAGGATTGGAGGTGGAGAAGATACATGCATGCCCTAATGACTGCATCCTCTACCGCGGTGCCTACAAGGATCTGAACGCATGCCCGGTATGCGGTGCATTGCGGTATAAGATCAGACGAGATGACCCTGGTGATGTTGACGGCGAGCCTCCCAGGAAGAGGGTTCCTGCGAAGGTGATGTGGTATGCTCCTATAATACCACGGTTGAAATGTCTGTTCAGAAACGGAGAGCATGCCAAGTTGATGCGATGGCACAGTGATGATCGTAAGAAAGACGGGAAGTTGAGAGCACCCGCTGACGGGTCGCAGTGGAGAAAAATTGAGAGAAAGTACTGGGATGAGTTTGCAAAGGACCCAAGGAACGTATGGTTTGCTTTAAGCGCGGTAATCCTTTCGGGGAGCAGAGCAGCAATCACAACACCTGGCCCGTGACTCTATGTATGTATAACCTTCCTCCTTGGATGTGTATGAAGTGGAAGTTCATTATGATGCCAGTTCTCATCCAAGGCCCTAAGCAACCCGGCAATGACATTGATGTGTACCTAAGGCCATTAGTTGAAGAACTTTTACAGCTGTGGAATGGAAACGGTGTACGTACGTGGGATGAGCACAAAAAGGAGGAATTTGACCTAAAGGCGTTGCTGTTCGTGACCATCAACGATTGGCCCGCTCTCAGTAACCTTTCAGGACAGACAAACAAGGGATACCACGCATGCACGCACTGTTTACTTGACACCGATAGTATATACCTGGGAAGCTGCAGGAAGAATGTGTACCTGGGCCATCGTCGATTTCTTCCGACCAACCATCAATGTCGAAAGAAAGGCAAGCATTTCAAAGGCGAGGCAGATCACCGGAAGAAGCCCGCCAGGCGTACCGGTGATCACGTACTTGCTATGGTCAATGATTTACACGTAATCTTTGGAAAGGGTCCCGGCGGACTAGCTGTTCTGAATGACGCTGAGAATCACGCACCCATGTGGAAGAAGAAATCTATATTTTGGGACCTACCCTACTGGAAAGACCTAGAGGTCCGCTCTTCGATCGACGTGATGCACGTGACGAAGAACCTTTGCGTGAACCTGCTAGGCTTCTTGGGCGTGTATGGGAAGACAAAAGATACACCTGAGGCACGAGAGGACCTGCAACGCTTGCACGAAAAAGAGGGCATGCCTCCGAAGCAGTATGAAGGTCCTGCCAGCTACGCTCTTACGAAAGAAGAGAAAGAAATATTCTTTCAATACCTGCTCAGTATGAAGGTCCCGACTGGCTTCTCGTCGAATATAAAGGAAATAATAAATATGCCAGAGAACAAGTTCCAGAACCTAAAGTCTCATGACTGCCACGTGATTATGACGCAATTGCTTCCGGTTGCATTGAGGGGGCTTCTACCGGAAAACGTCCGATTAGCCATTGTGAAGCTATGTGCATTCCTCAATGCAATATCTCAGAAGGTGATCGATCTAGAAATCGTACCAACGCTAAGGAGTGATGTGGCGCAATGTCTTGTCAGTTTCGAGCTGGTGTTCCCACCATCCTTCTTCAATATCATGACGCACGTCCTAGTTCATCTAGTCGACGAGATTGTCATTCTGGGGCCCGTATTTTTACACAATATGTACCCCTTTGAGAGGTTCATGGGAGTCCTAAAGAAATATGTTCGTAACCGCGCTAGGCCAGAAGGAAGCATCTCCATGGGCCATCAAACAGAGGATGTCATTGGGTTTTGTGTTGACTTCATTCCTGGCCTTAAGAAGATAGGTCTCCCTAAATCGCGGTATGAGGGGAGACTGACTAGAAAAGGCACGCTTGGAAGGGACTCAATAATATGCAGGGACGGATATTCTTGGTCTCAAGCACACTACACAGTTCTACAGAACTCTACCTTGGTGACCCCGTATGTCGATGAACACAAGAACAGTCTGCGCTCCAAACACCCAGAGCAGTGCGACGACTGGATTACATGTGAACACATCAGGACTTTTAGCAGTTGGTTGGAAACACGTCTCAGAGGTGACAGCACTGTTTGTGATGAGCTGTACTTGTTGTCCAGGGGACCATCTTCGACTGTAATGATTTGGAAAGGATACGAGATAAATGGGAATACATTTTACACGATTGACCAAGATGAAAAGAGCACCAACCAAAACAGCGGTGTCCGCTTTGATGCAGCAACCGACAATGGAAATGACACATATTATGGTTACATAGAGACATATGGGAACTTGACTACGGAGTAGATTTTAAGGTCCCTTTGTTTAAGTGCAAGTGGGTCAATCTGTCAGGAGGCGGGATACAGGTAGACCCACAGTACGGAATGACAACAGTGGATCTGAAAAATCTTGGGTATACTGACGAACCGTTCGTCCTAGCCAATGATGTGGCACAGGTTATCTATGTGAAGGACATGTCTACCAGACCGAGGAAAAGAAAAGATAAGGAAGCGAATACATCATACAATGAGCCAAAGCGCCACATAGTTCTTTCAGGAAAAAGGGACATCCTGGGAGTGGAGGGCAAGACAGACATGTCTGAAGAGTATGAAAAGTTTCATGAAATTCCCCCTTTCAAAGTCAAGGCTGACCCAAGCATCTTGATAAACGATGAAGATTATCCATGGTTACGGCGCAATAAGCAAACGACACAAGCGAAGAAAAAGTGAAGACTTTCTCCCGCAACTATTATATATGATGATACCATGCCAACTTTGTAACAGACGAGTATGATACCATTGTCCGTTTTGTACAAGCACATGCTATGCCAACTTTTTCAGAGTTCATTTGGAAACTATGAATTTGAAAACCTCGCCAACCGAAGGGCGCTCACACCGGTTTATAAGCCCGTCCCTCTACACGCCTTGTTGAGCTCACAAACTTGTGATTCACACAAATTTCAAAGAAAACTAATGACACAAACAGAAAGATTATAATTTTGCTGACCTAAAAGCAAAAAGAATTAAAAAATAAAGCAAAAAACCAAAAGAAAATAATTAATGCAGAAAACAAAACAAAAAAACTGGAAAAAAATAAAAATAGCAACAATAAGTATTTTACTGTAAGTAGAAACAAAATAAAATGAATAAAGCAACAAAGAAAACAAAAAAAGTGTTTTCAAATTTGAAAACTAATGGCACTAACAAAAAGTTTATAATTTTTCTAAAACTAAAAGCAAAAAGAATTAAAAAATAAAGCAAAAAACAAAAGAAAATAAA
>NC_041386.1:671221897-671222545 GCF_002162155.2 Triticum dicoccoides | reverse complement strand
GAAAACAAAACAAAAAAAAACTGGAAAAAAATAAAAATAGCAACAATAAGTATTTTTTTGTAAGTAGAAACAAAATAAAATGAATAAAGCAACAAAGAAAACAAAAAAAGTGTTTTCAAATTTGAAAACTAATGGCACTAACAGAAAGTTTATAATTTTTCTAAAACTAAAAGCAAAAAGAATTAAAAAATAAAGAAAAAAACAAAAAAAAATAATGCAGAAAACAAAACAAAAAACTGGAAAAAATAAATATAGCAACAATAAGTATTTTGTTGTAAATAGAAACAAAATAAACTAAATAAAGCAACACATAAAACAAAAAAACAAAAAAAAGTGCCACCTACTGGGCCCCCACGGCCTGAATACGACTAGAAACCCTACCATGGGCCAGGATTCAGGCCCGCAGGAGGCCCAGTAGGCCCACAGGCACAGATTGCAGGGTTAGGCCCGAAAGCCTGCTTAAGAGAGGAGCTCGAGAGGGAAGGCGCATCGCACCTTATAAACAGGTGCGCCTCCCTCTCAACTAGCGAGGTGGGACTAAATATTAGGTTCGGGGCAGCACAAGCCTTTGGTCCCGGTTGGTGGCACCAACCGGGGCTAAAGGGGTGCATTAGTCCCGGTTGGTGCTACGACCCGGGACTAATGCCC
>NC_041386.1:671215484-671221440 GCF_002162155.2 Triticum dicoccoides | reverse complement strand
CCCCCCCTGCCCCGTCCCGCCCCGCGCGCCGGCGCCCTCGCCTGCCCCCGCGCTGTGAGCCACCGCCCGGCTCTTTTAATGTTTAAGCTCTTTTTTTTATTTTTATGCTCTGTTTTTTTATGTTTTAATTTTTTTGTTCATATGTGATGTATATGTGTATGTGGCTATAATCTATATGTGTATGTGAACAATGCAAAAGATAGTTTTTTAGAAAAATTAGGATTTTTTTTTCTGTTCATAGATTTTTTTGGTGATATTAATTAGTGTAAATATGCAAATGTTTGTATATTCATATGAACAATGAATTAGGCAATACTACTTCATGTATTTTTAAGAAGGAAGAAGAAGAAAAAGAATGAGAGGAAAAAGGAAATAAGAAGAGGAAGAAAGGAGAAGAAGAGGGGAGAGGAGGAGAAATAAATAAGAAGAAGAAAAAAGAAGAAAAAGAAGAGGAGAAGAAGAAAGGAATAGAGGAGAAGAAGAAAAAATAGAAAAACAATTCAATTTTTTCTTCTTCTCCTCTATTCTTTTCTTCTTCTCCTCTTTTTTTTCTTCTTCTTTTTCTTCTTCTTCTTCCTTCTTCCTTTTTCCTCTTTTCTTCCTTTTTCCTTATTTTCCTTTCTCGAGGGATAAGAAGAAAAATAAGAGGAGAAGAAGAAAGAAAGGAATAGAGGAGAAAGAAGAAACTTTGACACGAGGGAGGGGGGTACCGATACCCCCTCCCCGATAACATTATTTTCCCATGTATATGTATGTTGCTTCGTTGTCGACATAACAAGGGTGTCGAGGATCACTGAGGGGTCGAGGGTCGGGAACTAGGGTAGAGGGTCGAGGGTCGTTAAGGGGTCAAGGGTCGAAGGTTTCAGGGTCGAGGGTCGTTAAGGGGTCAAGGGTCGAAGGTTTCAGGGTCGAGGGTTCCTATAGTGTCAAAGTATTGAAGAAATCCATGGCTTCATCATTAGCCGGAAGTAACCATGGCATGATGGTACGAAGTCCTCCAAAGTTATTCTGGAATGGAGTCCCGGATAGGATAATTTGCCTTTTTGTACGAATTTCAGCAAAGGCCTTCCAAATAACGATATTCGGAAGGTTCTTGCTGAACTTTGTACCAAAAAGCGAATTATCCTATCTGGGACTCCGTTCCAAAATAACTTTGGAGAGCTTCGTACCATCATGCACCTGTTACTTTCGCCTAATGATGAAGACATGGTTTTGTTGAATCCTTTGACACTAGGCAACCTCCCGACCCCTCGGCGATCCTCGACCCCTTGACCCTCGACCGCTCGGCGATCCACGACCCTCTACCCTACCGCGGGCGTCGATGCCCACGTCACTTGTGGGACATAGATGTAGTGTTCAACGCCGACCCCCTCCCGATAGCTTCAACACGTGGGGGGGGGGGTCGATATTACCCCCTCCTAGCTTGAAGCGTTCTCAAGGTCACCCCCTAACCCTTGAAGCGTTGTCGAGGCCACCCCAAAGCCTAGAGAAGCAGCGTCGAGGCCACTAATATGATTCCTTATTGTGATTAGCTAGCGAGTTCTACGTTTGCCACTAATATATCCATATCTGTCATGTTTGAATAATAATTGCCATGTTGTAAATATTTGTAGAAACTATGGACACCCCCCGAGACGAAGCACAAGAAGCGTTGTTGAGGGACATAATCGCACAAGGAAGTGATGCCGTCTCCTCGTTGATGTTTCTCAACGACAACGATGGTCTGGAAGGAGAGGGTGAAGAAGCAGCTGGCTATGATTTACATGGCTCTGATGACCCAATGCCGGTGCAAGAAGGAGAGGATGAAGAAGTAGACCGTGAGGACGGCTCCGGTGATCACCAAACCGAGTCCGGCCAGGTATATATATTAGTTAAGCCTGTGCTGACTAGCTAATTAATGCATTCATTGTTTTGATATGTACACATATTAATTAACTCTCGTCTTTGTTCTTTTTTCTAGCCCTCCGGATTGAGCACAACTTCGGTAAAGAGACGAGGCCCGAAGAAAAAGTTGAGCTCGGATGAAAAGTTTGAGATCATACAAATCGCGCGCGACGGCCAACCGATTGAATCCTACTGGACAAAGAAGGCATTTGTTGCTCAGTGCGGGGTTCTGGTTAGGGACAAGATCCCGATCAACATCCAGCAATGGTATAAGCCTAAGAACGAAGACCCTGAGGTGTCTTATGTCAATGAGATGCAAAAAAAGAATCTTTGGACTGAGCTGAAGTCAAATTTCACCCTACCGCCGGAGGATGATCCGGAGAAGCAAGTTATAGAGCCATTAATCAAGTCTTTTGCTCTGAGGAAGATGGTAGACCTATTCAGGAATTGGAAGAAAGACGTCAATAGGTATGTCGAAAAAAATGAGACACCAGAATTCATGGGCAAATATGAGAAGATCAGAGATGACTGGCCCGCATTTGTGGCCCACAAGACATCGGAAAAGAGTAAAAAGATGTCGGCGACAAACAAGAGAAATGCTGAGAAGAAGAAGCTTCACCATCGCACGGGGTCAGGTGGCTACCTCGTAGCCCGGCCTAAGTGGGCCAAGGCTGAGAATGATCTGCTTGATAAAGGGATCGAACCAGAGACAATGAACTGGCCAGAACGTTGCCGGACTTGGTTCTTTGGGGCCGGCGGATCCTTGGACCCTATAACAGGGAAGTGCATTTGGACGGACGAACAATTGGACATACCAGTCAAGAGGCTTCAGCAATATATCGATGCAGCGCAGCAAGGGACGTTCGTTCCAGACAGGGAGAAGGACGAGCTCACAATGGCCCTCGGCAATCCTGAGCACCCTGGACGGACACGAGGCACGCCAGGCTCCGTTTCGTGGAAGGCTGGATTTCCGGATGCAGGGGGTTACAAAACCCAGGAGAGGAGGAAGAAACTGGAGCAGAGCCAACTGCAGGCGCTGCACGAAAGGGTAATGGGGCTAGAGGAACGAGAAGCAGATCGCAGCAAACGACTTGCCGAAGCTTCCCCCGAAGCTACCCCGCCATCTCAGCGGAGAAGCAGCGTGGCTTCCACCGAGCTGCTTCAGCCAGAGCATGCCTTGACGGCTCCTGCCAGCTATCCCGTGGATGCTATCACGGATGCTGAAAATTGCCACCTTATGCCGCAATGGAGCAATTTGAAGGTCAAGGCAGCTGTTGGCTCTGTTTATCCTACTAAACCCGACTCAACTTTTCACTGCCGGCCGATTCCAGAAGGATATGCTAAGGTGATGGTCGATGAAATAAAAGAGGGATTTGAGGACCTCCGGCTTGACCACCCTACCGGTGAAGGGGAGTATCGGCTGGGTTCTGCTCTGAAGACTCCATGCCTGTGGCGGAAGGATCTCATCAACCTTCCGAACTGGACGCCTCCGCCTCCTCCTCCTCCTCCGGCGAGTCAGGGCACTCCGCCTCCTCCACCGCCTCCTCCTCCGGCGAGTGACGATCAGGGCACTCAGCCGGCTCCTTCTCCGGTGCGTGGCGGCACTCCGCCTCCTTCTCCGCCCGCGCCAGCACGCCCGAGCAGCCAGCCTCCTCCTTCTCCGCCTCGTCAGCAAGGGCGGAAGAGACCCGCCGCCGCTCTGGCTGCTCTGGCGCGTCGTAGTCCTTCTCCTCCGCCTCGTAAGCAAGGAAAGAAGACATCCGCTCTGTCTACTCTGCCGGCGTCTAGCAGTACAGCCAAAGGCGGGAGGAGATACAGATTCGGTCCTTCTCTGAAGACTCCAGAGAAGTTACCGTACGAGAGGAGCGAGGAGGAAAACGCGAAGATCCCGCAGACCGAAGTGGATGACTGGTTTCAAGGGTTGAAAGCAAAGAGACATCCACCTCCGGAGGAGAAGGTAGATCCGGTGAAAGCGAAGCGCACTCTGGCTGCCCTGACAAAACCACCCAAGTCTTCGCCAAAAGGCAACTATGAGCGCATTATTGGAAAGGCATTTGCCGAAGCGGAGAGGTCGGGAAGTACTAAAAGTGATCAAAGGATGAAAGAACGATGAGCTGGGAAACAAATTGCCCAGCTCGGCGAACAAGCGAAGCAATTGCGCCCCCCGCTCAAGGTGCCTGCTAGCGACATCGTCGATCCGAGGATGGTGCCCGGTTATGGCAATCCTGCAGATTACCTGCCCGACGATGTACATTATGATATCTTGGAGGTGCAGATACAAAGATACGAGTACGGGAAGCCTCTCATCAAAGATGAAAGTTCTCTATCAATGATGATGCGAAGATTGCATGATTGGTACATGAAAACCTGCAAAGAGTCTGAGGGGAGGAGTACTTTGTATGTGAGAGTTAAAAAGGAGCATGACCTCCTTGGAATTGAACTATTGCCTATTCCATTTGAGGAGTTTTATCAGTTTTTCAATCAATTGGCCATCGATAAAGCAACAGTCACCTCCTACTATCTGTAAGTAGTACTACTTCCGTCATTAAGTCTCTCTATATAACTTAGCCCTTTCATTGCATGTATTTATAATTATCCTCACTATATTGTGAAGATTGAAGATCGCCGAATTGAAGAAAAGACAAGTGGGAGATATTGGGTTCATTAACACGTATCTCATAGATGCAACTGAGGTTCAATATCGTGCCCAAGAAACTGAGGCCAACTTGCTACGATCGTTGGAAATAAATGAACACAAAGATATAATACTCTTTCCTTACAACTTCAAGTGAGTGTTACTGTCTTGTGGCATATTCGGTTTCCTTATTAGTCCAGGTTATAGTAATGTAATATTGATGAGTTATGCATGTGTGCGCAGCTACCACTATATTCTCCTAGAGATTAAGCTTGAGAAGGGAGTACTAACTGTCTTAGACTCCAAGCGAAAAGATCCCAAGGAGTATGCGGACATGACTGAAATGCTCGAGAAGTAAGTTAAATCGATCATTATCCACCATATCAGCAACTTTGTTCATTTCTGATATCAAGTAATTGTTTTCTTTGTATGGTAGGGCTTGGAGAAAATTCACCAAAAAAGCTCCGGGACTACCGAAGAAGCTGCAATTTAGGCACCCGAAAGTAAGTACTATATAGTAGCATATTCCAGGCATCTCCTAGTGATTCAAGCGCTAGTTTCATCAATACCATTTAGCATGCTTGCTAATTATCAGTTTGATTGACCTCTATTTCTTGTAAAGTGGTTGTGGTAGGAACAAGGGAATGATTTCTGTGGATACTACATTTGCGAGTCAATCCGCCACACGACCTGTGAGCGGGGCTACTCCGACAAACAATATGAAGTGCGTAAATAACAATATTCACAATTTTATTTTATTACCATCATTTGTGTTGAGTTTCATTCACTCATATATATATATATATATATATATATATATATATATGTATTGACCCCCTTCTTAAAATTAGATGTTTCGGATGCGGGATGAACTCCTAGCACCAGATCGCATGCGAGCAATTCAAGAGGAATTGGCGGCATTCTTTCTTGACCACGTGATCGCTGAAGACGAAGAATACTATGTGGACCACGCGTCCGTATTTTAGGAGATTATATATTTGTAAAAGATAATTATTGTATATATGTAGCCGGTAGTGTTGGATAGATATACCAGAACTTGTTGTTCGACCAATCTCTCGGAGAAGGAGAGGTGGTCGATATCACTTCTCTCTGTATGCATATATGTTCATGACGATCTTCTGTTTGCTTACTAGCTAGCTAGCGTGTCTAGCTAGTCCTCTCTATACGTATGTATGGTACGTAGCGGTCGACCAAGCACGGACAAAAGAGAGGACACTTCTCTCTATTAATTAGCTAGCTATAGCACAATATATGAAACACCTAAATTAACCCCCCAAAACCTCCTAAACCCCCCCCCCTTTCAAAAAAAACAAAAACCCAGCCACAGAAATGCTGACGCGTGGATGCCTATTGGTCCCGGTTGGTGCCACCAACCGGGACCAAAGGCCCTCCTGCCTGGGCTCAGCGGACAGGCCA